>NC_134402.1:290102425-290211032 GCF_038048845.1 Mixophyes fleayi
GTTCACTCATTGCTAGATTTTCCATATTTCATGTATCTATTCTTTTATCCAAAGAGGGCAGGTAGTGAAAGCAGCAAGAACAGGACAGTCTGCCAACTGTCCTGGTGGGACAGTCAAGATTTTGGGTGACTTCCTATTCATGACTTTGCCCTGACTGCAAGGATAGTTAGGAGGTATGTCTAACTTCACACTGCTCTGCTTGTGAAGGGGGAGCTGCGGGCACCTAACAGGAGTGCACACACCATTTCTCCTGTATTTGTAGTGGATGGCAGTGGGGTGACCATGACCACTCTAGCTGTGCGGCATGGAAACCCCCCTCAAGAAGATTTGCCCTTAAAATATATGTAGTCAGAACTTGGAGCAGATTATTATGAAACCTGCCCTGCAGTTGTTGGGGAACTACAAACTCCAACTTACCTAATGTGAGAGGATGGGCCTCCCATGACACCCTGTCCGTGCTGCTGGGGACCTTCCTGGCTTCACTTGCCACTGTCCCCTTTCTTTATCCTAATTGTGCCTCTCTAAATGCAGTAGGAGGTGCTTGCTGCTGCCACCCCTAGGCTCCTTCACTGGCATCTAGAAGTACTTTCTTCTGGGTAAGTCTCTCTGCTAGTGTATCCCCTTGCTGGGCACCTGGGCTGCTAAACCTAACGACTTCCTTTAGATCAGGGTTGCAGTGGATGGTTTCCCCTGGCCTATTACACTGACCAGAGCTGCAGGGTAACAGGCAAAGCGTTGGTACTGGATGCTGGGCCCCAACCTGAGAATAGCCGGATAACGAAATAGAATGGTCTAATCTGTAGGTCACAGGAATCACAGCAGGCAAAGAGTTTTCAATGCTGGATCTTGAAGCATTGATGTTTTATTAGCTCAAGTAGCACTTATAAGGACAGTTACAGGTGGAATGATACATTACAAGGTCAAACAGTGCTCTTTTTATAGAGATTCTGACATTCATGTGGGTAGGTGGCAACCAAGCCGCCTTCCCAGTGGCACCGTAATGTCTGATATATCACATTCAATAATTAACATTAGGATGTAATATATCCTCTACCCTTAGAGCTAAATGCAGTTTAAACTTTAACAAATTTTACATTAATCTGTGATTTCTAAAACTTGCTGTCTACATTGTTCATTGCTAGGCAACAGACGCGCTGCGGCTTTCGCTTCTAGGGGTCCGTCGGGCGCACGCGCCTTGCCTTGTCCAGCTGCTTAGCAACGGGACGCTACCTGTCCCGCGGGAATCCCGCCTCCTGGCTCCTCCAATCATTTCTCTACCTTCCCTATTTAAACCTGGCTCTGGCGCCATTAGGGTGCCAGAGTTACAAGTTCATACCTAGCATCCTGGTTCTCCTGCTCCCTGTTCCCTACTGTGCTTCCACTGTTTCCTGTTCCCGTTGTGACCTGGCTTGGCGACCATCCTATTATCTGTGAGACTCATATTGTACTGCAACCTCGGCTTGTTGACTACCTTTTCGGATTCTCCCTGGTACCGTACATTCCTGATTGGCTCGACCCGGACCGTCTGACCCTTCTACACTACACCGGCAACTTACTTGTAGGACTGCGACCTGCGTGCCCTGTGCAGCGAAGTCCAAACTTCCTTGCGGGGGTCCCTGGCGAACACCAGGGGTACTTTAGACTCCGCACCTGCTAGTTCAGTGGCGTTAATACCAGTTAGTGTTTTGCTCCGTTGTACGTCTCAGAAGGCCCACTGCCTGACATAAATCATGCATACTATCACAGAAATCAATAAATTTCCATACAAAATACATGCCAATTCAAAAATCGGCACATTTGCAATGATCTAAATTGGCATACTGCCTTATTAATTTAAATATATTTATACAATAAGTTATTTATAAGTTATCCAGCTACACTCCTACCCCCTTGTCCAACGATTTGGCTCCTGGTCCCGCAGTCTCTTGAGGTTTTTAGGGGTTACCCAGGAGATCCACCTCTTCCTGTCTAGATAGTCCATCTGCATTACTGTGGGCCATTCCTTGCTTGTGAATGATATGGAAGTCTTAAATTTGAAGTACCACGCTCTACCGCAAAAGTCTGTCATTTTTCCCTGAGGTGTGTTGTAGCTGTTTGAAAGGATTCTGGTCAGTCACCTTGGTAAAATGTCATCCGTACAAATAAGGTTGAAGTTTCTTCACTACCCAAACAATTGCCAAATATTTCTTTTCAATTGTTCCTCCCAGTTCAACAGTTTCCTGCTCAAATAGGCCACAGGGTGCTCCTGTCCATCTGGCCCCACCTGGCTAAGTACTGCTCCTAACCTGTATTGTGATGCATCAGTTTGCACAATAAGGTCCTTGTCATAATTGGGCAAGTTATCTAAGCGGATTGCCTAATTGGCCTTTGCTCACTAGTATTCACATGGTGCATCACCTAGGAGGTCCGGCCGGGCTTCCTACTAAACAGTCGCAAGGGGCAGCAGCACTCTCTCAAGCTGCTCCCTATATGCTGGGACTGATGGTTCTACAATAGCTAAAGTCTGCTAGGGGGGATAGGAGGTGAGTTGTCTTTGAAATATGGAGATCAGCAATGGCAAATAAATGCAGTGGTATGGTAGAAAGGTGCAGCGGAATGCTCTGGGAAAGGCATTTTGTTGCCTGGGGCTGCGTGGGGACATGGTCCATTTCGAGAGTAGAAATATAGGTTGCAGTTCATTAAAATAATGATTCTCTAGAACAAGTGCACACTTGTGAAAGGTTGCCTGTGACGATTATGTAGTATATCTAATGACTGATTGTTATTTTCTGTTGAATTCATGTATGACAATGTATATTGTATGTACCTTGTAATGTAATCTCAACGTGTGCTTTGCTAGATGATACCTATGCAAGTGTCCATAATCTTTTGAAACTAGCCAGGCCTGGGATAGTTAAGGATCTCGGTGTCACGGGCACTAGGAGTCTTTACCCAGGGATCACCAGATGATGGACTTACCAGAGTAGTATAGATGGTAATATGGTACTCTGGTAGCGGGGTGATCACGGAACAGGAGACAGCAGATGGTAGAGAATGCTCGTGGAAAGTCTATGACTAGCAGCACTGGTAATATACAGGTAGTAGTACACGAGGAACTGAATGGACAAAGGAAACGTGAGGGTAGTCAGTGGTCTGCGGTAGCAAGTTGTACCACTGCTATAGTGAGGAGGAATGTCCAGCAGCAACGAGGAGGTGATGAGAGTCAGCGGTCTGCGTTTAGCAAGTTGTACCGCTGTCTATGTGAAGGAATGGAATCCAGGTGGAGGTATCCGGGAAGTCAGTGGTCTGCGTTAGCAAGTTGTACCATTGCTATGTGAAAGGATACTAGAAACAGGTGACTCTGGAAACAGGGATCAGTGGTCTGCCTCTAGCAAGTTGTACCACTGAATATATATGTGAGGAGGAGCACGGGGAGAGAACTGCAATACAGAGTATACACGGGCACACTGAACTTGATCCCATGATGATATGCACAATATAGTAATGACTGAACAGCACTGCACAATAATACAAAGTCACAGGAACTATCCGGGCAAAAGGTAACACAGTCAAATGATGGCAATAGCCTCAGCGGATAGTAAACTCCAGGGGAGAACAACTCAGTCCAGCAAGATATGCAATACACCAGCACAGTCAATGAGAAGTATGCATACCGTGGTTCAGGAGCAGGCTGTCAGACAGGAGTGCAGAGATACCTGAATGGCTGGAGGCCGGCAGGATGCGAAGTCCCAGGAGGGTAGAAGCGGTAGTCAAGTAGGTGCAGCGCACAGGTAGGTAGACCAGCGGAGATGCGAACAAATACTCAGGAAGCAGTAGTATATAGGACTGGACACCTGGAGAACACTGAAGTGTGGAGATGGTCTAGACGAGATGAAAGCAGCGAGGCGTTGATCCGATGCAGACAGGCGAGTTGACACAGGCAGGAACACTGTGGAAGCACGGAGAGCGGATCAGCTGGCTGCAGACACGAATAGAACTGAAGGGTAGCGGCAAGCAGGACACTGCAGATACACGGAGGTAGCGGATAGGAATCAGCTGGTGCAGTCTCGATGAAACACAGGAGAGTTGAAGTGAGTTAATAACTGTAGTGCACGGAGGCAGCGGATAGGAATCCGCTAATACAGTCACGATGAAACAGGAGAGTTGAAGTGAGTTGATAACTGTAGTGCACGGAGGCAGCGGATAGGAATCCGCTAATACAGTCACGATGAAACACAGGAGAGTTGAAGTGAGTGGATAACTGTAGTGCACGGAGGCAGCGGATAGGAATCAGCTAATACAGTCACGATGAAACACAGGAGAGTTGAAGTGAGTGGATAACTGTAGTCCACGGAGGCAGCGGATAGGAATCAGCTAATACAGTCACGATGAAACACAGGAGAGTTGAAGTGAGTTGATAACTGTAGTGCACGGAGGCAGCGGATAGGAATCAGCTAATACAGTCACGATGAAACACAGGAGAGTTGAAGTGAGTGGATAACTGTAGTGCACGGAGGCAGCGGATAGGAATCAGCTAATACAGTCACGATGAAACAGGAGAGTTGAAGTGAGTTGATAACTGTAGTGCACGGAGGCAGCGGATAGGAATCAGCTAATACAGTCACGATGAAACACAGGAGAGTTGAAGTGAGTTGATAACTGTAGTGCACGGAGGCAGTGGATAGGAATCAGCTAATACAGTCACGATGAAACACAGGAGAGTTGAAGTGGTCTGGAAACCACAGGAATCAGCAGAACTGAATACACGAGGAAACACCGGAACACCTTCAGAGGCTCATGGGAATGAGACTCCAAGATCAGGCAACGAGGAATGGAACTCAGGTGCTTTAAATAGGGAGTGTTGCCTGATCAGCCAATTAACTAAAAGGAACATGTACTGAAGGTTTGAAAGGGCTGCACATGCGCAGACCCTCAGGATGGTGGACGGCCACGGTTCCTAAACACACGGGAAGAAGCACTCACAGTCTGGTGAGTGACACTCGGAGTAGTTTGAAGCCACAAAGTTGTAAACCATCTAAACACTCAAGCAGAGCAGAGATGAGAGATTTTCTGAGGTACGCAAACATATATCTTAGCTCTGTTTCATTTTGGGAATAAATCTGACTTAATTAAAAATGTAATTCCTAAGGTGGGGTAAAGAGCCTGTAAGAAGGGTTTAAAATCTTCTACTTTAGACATTACATTGTGCATTTTCATGAGGGGGTCTATCAAGACTGAAATGTCTAATATTTCTCAATTGTGTTCCCTCACACACACAAGTTTTAACTAGTAATTAGTGACTCTAGTTTTATTTCCTATTTTATTTTCTGAAACTTATTTGTGCAACTTATTTTATGTCTTGTTATTAAGTTTTTGTAACTAAGCCTTGGAAACATTTTTCAGATGAAATACATTTAATCTAGCGATGTCATATTGTGAGAAAAGCATCGTTGGCATGTGAGGGTACAGTAATAACATTTGGGAGCAAGTTAAGTGGAGTACAGTGAGTATAGTATATCCGGTATGGATATCGGTGGGTCACAATGTCATTGATCACATGTGAAATCATAGTGATTACATGTAGGGGTAAATTCTAGCAGCCTTGGTCCTCTCACCTTCTGTTTTATTGTTTGTTATTGTGTCTTCACTAGCTGTATAGCACTGCAGAGTATGTTGCTGCTTCATTAATCAATGACACAAGTGATGGCATGTGGTGACATGGTACTTCTTGTGTGAGCACAGTAATGGCAGACTGAGGTCATGATTATTAATGTGTTAAGGTTTAGGTTCCTAGCAATGCCCCAACCTCATGCCATCCAATCAGAGAACACACAGCATCTATTTTGATTAGTGCGGGTCATACTGTGGGCTGCACAGCTCCACACAGACTAATCAGAAGAGAGGGTTGTGTGAGAAGAGAGCTCTCAGGGAAGATTATTTGTAATTAAGGAAGAACCAATCCTAGGGTGGAAAAAACCTGGGGATAAATGTATTAACCTGCAAGTTCTGCAACTCGGCGATTTCCGGCTGCTTTGACAGCCAAAATTAAAAACAGCAAAGTCTTTAAGGGCAAAACTTGCCCTTAAAGACACTGCTGTTTTAAATTTAGCTGTCAAAGTGGCCGAATATCATATATATATATATATATATATATATATATATATATATATATATATATATATATATGGTGTATAATTAGAAAGATGAAGTTAAATGATTACCGTATATACTCGTGTATAAGCCGAGGTTTTCAGCATACTTTTGTATGCTGAAAAAGGGCACTCAGCTTATACACGGGTGAACTTACCTGGTGTCCGGTCCCTCGGCTGTCAACTTCTGCATATGCGTTCCAACAACAGGAAGTTCGGCAAACTTGCGTTCCAAATGCCGAACTTCCTGTTGTTGGAACGCATATGCGTTCCACTGCCGGGTAAGGGAAATCTCTCTCTCTCTCTCTCTCTCTCTCTCTCTCTCTCTCTCTCTCTCTCTCTCCTCTCTCCCTCTCTCCCTCTCTCCCTCTCTCCCTCTCTCCCTCTCTCCCTCTCTCCCTCTCTCCCTCTCTCCCTCTCTCCCTCTCTCCCTCCCCTTTATTTAGGTTAGGTTGTACCCAATGATTTTATAATCATTTATTAATGTTCCTTGTCATCTAGCTAAAAATGATTTCATAGATTGAACCTATCATTTTTATTTAGGTTTTTAAATTAGCGCTCTTTTACACCCTAGGCTTATACTCGAGTCAATAAGTTTTCCCAGTTTTATGTAGTAAAATTAGGTGCCTCGGCTTATATTCGGGTCGACTTATACTCGAGTATATACGGTATATAGCCTTTTGGGTATGATATAATTAACATAACATAGTCAAAAGGTGTATGGATTAAAATGGCTATAAAGGTGCATTTGATTGGTTTCTAAGCACCTTTTTGTTAACGTTTTTCACCTGTACATCTGTTTGCCCCAGTTTTGAATGCCCCTGACATATGCACTTCCAGTGGATCTAGGCATTAATAGAGGTTCAAAATGTTAAGTGCAAAATAAATAGTCGCCAACCATTTCTGATTCTTTTTTAATACTTCACTCATACAGAACAATAAAAATGGTTTGGATCATAGTAGTTTATCTTAAAATGAAATTGTTTAAAAAGCACCCACCACTATAGTTTGAGGTCAATATTCTGTGAACACATTTCTCACTCTGACCAGTTGTTTACAAAACATTAAATAATTTATGCTTTGGGCAATTCTCAGGGAATTGCTACAACTGATCAGCACTATGAGCCTGTAAAAGTATTCATATTAGTTCCTCATTATGTACAGTTCCCCCACTGCTTCTGAATCTCAATTCCCAGACAGATTCTAGTTCCACAGTGGGAGGCCTGTTCTCTGCCAGTGTCAGATATGTTGCAAAGAGATTGGGGGGGTGAGGGGGGGAATCAGGGTTAAGTTTAGGAGTTATCCTTGATCTTTACAGATGAGCAATTGTTGTAGAAGCCCTCCTTGTAGCACTTGGTGGTAGCATTGGACCAAAGTAATTTGTTAAATGCAATCCAGCATGTGCCTAGTGACTGAAAACAAAATTCCTAGCATCATAAGAAACACTGGGATTTGCCTTATATAATTCCCTAAGGGTAATTCTGCAACCAAAAACAGTCACAATCAGAAATAGTTGCATATGCATAGTTACAATATTAGTAGGCTGAAAACAGACACAGGTCCAACAAGTTCAACCCTTCATGCATTATAATTGCGTTGATCCATAGGAAGGCAAAATGAACCCCCCAGAGTGCCAATTTATCCACACATGGGAAAAAATTTATTTTTGACCCACAAAATCATGACCTTATGGGTAAGGGATTCCACAGATGACACCACCCATTACAGTAAGAAACCCCTTCCCTATGCTTTTGGTGAAATTGTATTTTCTGGATTCGCAATTGATAACCCCTTTTCCTCTGTACGGTGCTTGATACAATACGTATGTTAAAGTAAATCTTAGTATTGAACATACATATTAAGTAGTATAAAAAGAGACAGAGAGGTGCTTCATAGTTTAAAAGTTCTTTAATAAAATCTTCTATTTTTATCTGGTACAATTTTAGGGTCTTTTATGGAGTGGTCCTCTAGACCAGCCACACTCCTAGAATTCTGAAGTCAATGTAAACAAATATCTTTTGAATGTACATACATATCGGAAGAGTATAAGTTTCAAGCAGCAATAGTTTGAAGTCTATAATAGGTTTTAAAAGCATATTGTTAAATGTTTTTACAAGAGTACTTTGAGCCTGATTTTGGAACACTTTTGGCCTGCATGCAGTTTGCATTTGATAAAAAAAAGGTCTTGCCTCATGTGCAGGGACAGAACAGACTGTAGTTTACGCACAAGCGTATGGACAACATAAGGGCACATCAGAACGCATACATATAACAGTTTAATTATAAAATAGATTAACAACTCTTAACATTATAATGATTAATAAATGGATTAAAAAAAAAATTGTACAATTTTTTATGTAATGCTAAATACATAAAAAATCTTTTAATGCATACTGTACATACAATGCCTCTTTATAGTCTATCTTACTTTCATACACATGTTCTGTGCTGTCTAGTTGCACGCATACATGTATGTTTTAAAACATAGACTAAAGCTGGATACACACTACAGAATTTTCCACCAACTTTTTATGCCGATCAATTTTACATGCGATCGATGGTCTGATCACTCGGTCCATGGACTGCATACACACTAGCCTTGTTTTAGGCAATAAAGGGAAGAACGGCCGTCCCGTTAGCGACTTTTTACAGCCATGTTGTCGTGAGCAATAATTTTAATTTCGTACACACTGAAGCATCATTTGCGGGGAATGTAACAATATACCAAAGACAGTAGCATAAAGGGGCAGAGCTTTCACTGTAGTTAACACCCAAAGCCACATAAAAAGAGAAGGCAACACTGTCTCTTCATTCTTTCCTATAAAATAGAAGTTTATTACCATACATAAAATTTAGAAAAAAACATTTAACTGGTAAAGTGCAATGCAATAATTATTCCCCAATAATAAAATTCCTTTGTATGTAATGGAATGGTCCATTCTCTGCGGGCATCATCGCTGATTGGCCCACAGCAGAAATGAACTACCATATCTGAGTGTATAAAATGACAGGAGCCTGTCTGGCGCCGAGGAGTGTGAGAAGATGGCGAGTGAGGAGAAGGTGTCAGTGCGGTGTTGCGGGTGAGGGGCAGGTGTCAGTGGGGGTTGCGGGTGAGAAGGTGTCAGTGGGGGTTGCAGCTATGGAGACGGAGACTGAGTCAGAGATGGTGCTGGAAGGGTCAAAAAATTTTGAAAACGTTAAGGTGGGGGATGGAGATGCTCAAGAAGAACAAAGAGCAAATCCAATGAGCGCAAGAGAGGTGGAGATGATGGTTAAAGTACTGGACCAGTACGACTACGACATTAAAAAATGTCAGTAGCACATGTAGTGTATCTGTTTGAAGGACTTTATTTCATTCTAGTTTCACACGAAGCAATGTAAACGCCTAATTTGTAACATAGATTTTTTTTTGTCAGAACGAAGAATTAATGGTGAAAAGGCCTGTTTAGATACCACTGATACCACTAATGTAACACCTGTTATCAAACAAGAAAAAATTGATGTTGAATCCAAAGATATAAAAGAAGTTATACATGAAGGTATTTCAGTGAATATGTATAGACAACTAAATGCTTTGGGCACATACCTGTACCATTATAATAACCAAAATGGCTCCTGTTTTCCAGAATATATGGAGGTTAAGCCCACTATTATTACGAATGCGCCACAGGGACCAAAATATAAACTGATCTCGAGCAGTGTGCAAGGTGAGCAAATCAGAGTATTTCTGGCGTTAAATTTTATAAATTACGTATATAGAAGTTTAATGGTAAACATTTTTTATTTCCTTGTTTTGTAGGTAAATAAATCAAAGGGATTAGAAAGCCAAGAAAAAAAATTAAAACCTTGAGAAAAATTTTGTTGAAATGTGTATGCGGTTTGGAACTGTTCTGCCACAAACCAGTAGCACCTTTAAAGTGTAAAACTTTTTTTTTTCACTTGTCATATTCTGCAATAAAAAAAATGTACTTTTTTCCTGCAATAAAACTGTTGCATGAACACTGTGTGGTCTATTCTGGGTATTTTACAAATATTAGTTAATAAAGGTTAATATGGCTTTATAAGTTTAATAGTTTATAAAGGTATAAGTTTATAAAGGGTAAATATGAATAGATTCCCAACATAGATGCAAAGGGTAATAACACACATGCTTTATACGTGTAATGATCTGCAGCCAGACAGGTGCAATACACATGTATACAAAACACAAGTCTGTGATGTGCGGATACCACACCACGTGGAACTGGTACAGGCATCACAAATTTACATACACACGCCCCCAGGTCGAGGAAGTATCAGAGGATTGTCGTGAATTGGTCAGAAGTTTATACACACTACACAATGAAAAGGAGATTGAAATGAAAAAATTGAACGGTACGACCAACCAAATGAGGCGACAATCGTCCATTTAGGCAGACTTTCGACCATCGTGTCACTGCGGACACTGACCCGACTTTCGAACGAGCGGTCGTATGTCGCCTAGTTGAGCCGATTATTGGACAAAAACCCTGTAGTGTTGAGTTACGACCCGAAAGTTATCAACGACTCTTTCTATAGGTATTACAAATCTCTATATAATCTGAATAAAGAGGGAGCCCCGACACCCCCTCGCCATCGATTATCCAACAATTTCTAAAGACTTGTAACCTCCCAAAGCTAGATAAGAATATGACCTCCAAACTGAATGAAGACATCAATGGGGAGGAGCTTAAGGCAGCTCTTAAATCCCAAAAGACCTCCAAAGCCCCTGGCCCCGATGGTTTCACCACCTCTTACTATAAAACCTTTAAACATATTTTGTCTCCACACCTACTTACTATTTTCAATTCAATCCTACGGGGGGAGCAATTTCACAGAGACACCACACGTTCCAATATTATTGTAATACCCAAGCCTAATAAAGACCCCACGGTTTGTGCTAGCTACCGGCCCATCTCATTGCTAAACACGGATATTAAGCTATTTGCCAAAATTCTGGCGAATAGGTTGAACAACCATCTGTCGCGCCTTATAGATTCGGATCAAGTTGGATTTGTCCCAAACAGACAAGCTCTAGACAACACCAGGAGAACCATAGACTTGATTTCCTACATAAACCAAACTAAACTTCCTTCTGTGGTTCTGGCGCTAGACGCAGAGAAGGCCTTTGATAGGCTCTCCTGGCCATTTATGTTTCAAACCCTCCAATGCTTTGGATTCTTCGGCAATTTTCTTCAAGGCATTCAAGCCTTATATCATAGCCCATCCTCCTCAGGGTCATCGAATGGTTTGACCTCTTCCGTGTTTGGCATTGGGAATGGGACGAGACAAGGTTGCCCTCTCTCCCCTCTTATCTATGCACTATGTATCGAACCACTTGCTGCTCGGATTCGACTAAACCCGGATGTGAGGGGAATCCAGGTCAAGAGTAGACAATTTAAGATATCGCTGTTTGCAGATGATGTTCTTCTCACATTATCATCACCCCAAACCTCTCTTCCTAATTTATTTGCAGAGCTGCAAAATTTCGGTTCTCTTTCTGGATATAAAGTGAACAACTCCAAATCAGAAGCGCTTGCGCTACATCTTTCACCTCATACAAAGAAAGTCTTAGAGCTTAATTTTGAGTTCCAGTGGCGTCCTAAAGCAATCCGATATCTGGGAGTCTATATAACAAGCTCCTACGAAACTTTGTTTCAGGCTAATTACCCCCCTTTGTTGTCCGTAATAAAACTAGATTTATTGACCTGGAGTTCTCTTTACATCTCGTGGTTCGGAAGGATCAATGCCATCAAAATAAATGTCTTACCCAGATTTTTATATTTATTTCAGAACCTCCCGATTAAAGTCCCCGACTCTTTCTTGAGCTCTATTCAATCTATGTGCTGTGGGTTTGTGTGGCAAGGTAAGAGACCCAGACGTAGCAAACTTTGTCTAGCTAAATCTAAATTTAATGGCGGTCTGGGCCTCCCCTTGTTTGACAAATATTACCAAGCTACACAACTGACTCATCTTATCTCTTGGCTCTCGCCATTGGGAATCAAGAAGTGGGTGGATATCGAAGACTTGTTATCTCCAGATATAGGAGTTCGCTTTTTACCTTGGATTCCTAGGGGTGTCAGACCAGCCTCAACCCTTGTTACGCCCTCCATCCGTTTTACGCTGGAGGTATGGGACAAATTGAACAAAAAATATACACTGGCCCCATACCCTTCGCATCTCACCCAGCTATGGAGACACCCTCGTTTCCCGCAGGGGTGCATCAATGCTTTTGCTTACCCCTGGAGGAAAGCAGGGCTAGACTGTTTCTTCCATTTAATGGGAGAGCATGCTCCACGCTCTTTCACAGACTTGTGCGAGAGACACGCACTTCCAAGCAACCTTTACTTTCACTATGTGCAAATCAAAAGTTTTATTCAAGCCCAGACCCATTCATCTAGGTTGTGGTTGCCAACATCCTTCGAGAGACACTGTATTTATAGTCCGGGTCGCCGAGGCTATATTTCGATCTTGTATAGTTCTCTCGTGTCCTCCTCATTTCCTCCTAAGGAAATGTTTGAGCAGGCTTGGGAACAGGATCTTGGGGTGACCCTAGACGAGGAGAGATGGTCGCTCATCCGTGAAAGAATCTCAAGGTCATCTATTAACATAGCTATCCGCGAAAACTCATACAAGATCTACACTAGATGGTACATGGTCCCTGAGAAACTTCATTCTATCTATCCCGAAACCTCAGATCTATGTTGGCGTGAATGTGGGGTGGTGGGCTCTTTCCTTCATATTTGGTGGGATTGCCCTTTGGTAGATAAATTCTGGGACGAAGTTATATCATTGGTTCGACAGGTTACTTCAATTACTGTGCCTAAGAATCCACTCTCGGTGCTTCTATACCAACCTATCAAGGGCATTACTAAAACATCAGAAAAGCTGATCCGACACATCTATAATGCAGCTAAGTTACAAATAGCTAGTGAATGGAAGAAGGCCTCACAACCTTCTAGAGAGGGTGTTATGAAAAGAACTTGGCACACGGCATCCATGGAGTATGTGACTAGTCTCCTCCATGATAAAGTTTCCACGTTTCACAAAGTATGGGATCCTTGGTATAGCTTCAACAACAGTTCTATGCCGGGCCTCTCATAAGCCTTAGTTACTCTTTCCTCCTTCTCTTTTCTCAATTTCTTTAACTTTCTACCTCCTATTCTCTCTGTGTTCCCTCCGCCCACCTATTCCCCTTTGCCCCTTCCCCCCACCTTCCCTCCCCAAAAAAATAAAAAATGATCGCAGTTTTGTTATATTCACTGGATAGGTACAAGGGTACAAGGTGCACAATTGGAATTGGGGGGAAAAGAAAAAAAAAAGAAAAAATTCTATCTCAATAATACAATGCAGATTTTTAACTAACTCCCTCTTAAGATGTACTTGGATATGAAAAATATATTTATGCCTTTTCTGTGGATTTTCTAAGTTTTTTATTTTTCGTACCAGTAATTTTTACATTTTGCAATCCTGGTACTTGGATACTATGTGTGACCTGTACTGTTGTGCTTTATATACATCTGCTGTTATAAATACATTTTTTAAAAAAAAAACAAAACCCTGTAGTGTGTACCCAGCTTTAGCCAAGACAGTCATCACTATCAGTCGCCACTTACACCTGCCCTGTAGCTGGTGCAAATGATACAGTTGAAACCAAGTGTGCTTACGAAAAACACAGGACTTGAATCTGCCGTGTCTGCTTTGGAATGCCCTTGGCACACCCTTACTGTACATGGCCTATGTTAGTCCACTCCTTCTCCCCCAATTCTGCACTCAAGTCATAGGCAGTCATATGTATCATTTGCATACAAACATAAATCACATGCAATTGTGTTCATTGGCGTAAGGTTCGTTTTTTAGTTTTTTAGCTATTTCATGCAAGATACGCTAAGCAAATGAACGTATGTCCGAACATGAATCGGACCCTTTGTATATAAATAGCAGGAATAAATTAAAATAAAATGCACATTTAGAAACAGCTTATTGGAGGAAATATATTGTAAATATCATATGACAATAGTATGGGTATATATATTCCTTTTCTTCTTCAAAACCACTTTATGTCAGTATTTACATACTTTATAATGATAACATTCCATAACATTACTTAGCCAATTTCCTGTAGATTGGTTAGTAGACTCTTCTAAAAAAAATAAAAAATAGGTAAAAAGTATGATTTCTTATCTCTTTAAAATTGTATCAAACTTTGATCTAGAAGCCATGTCCACGTTGTTTAAGTATCTCTAAAATTAAAACTGATCGTTGATCAAACATCTCCATGTTCATATAGTTGCTTCTGTTAAAATTAGATATTGTTTATCAACAGTTCATGTTTTCAGGATTTCTTTAATCATGCACAGGTGAGTTAATCTATTTGACTGGGTCAGTAATTATCCCACCTGTTTCTACAGACAGAAATCCTGAAAAGATGAATTGTTAGTAGCCTTTGAGGACAGAACTTGGACACCTCTGTTCTAGATAACTAGAAAATGGCAAATAGCTGTTGCTATTGGCCTGTTTAAGATGGGTATGTGCATTAATATTGTTTGATGTTAAATATTTGTCAGTGTCCAGGAATTCAACTTTTTGTTTAGATTTAGATTTAAACGTAAATTTCAATTATTTTAATTTGATTTAATACTTGACATAAATAGTTCCAGTTCTTCACTAATTCCATTCCATACAATAAGTATATTGTGAATATACTTATGGTATGTCATATAAAGTAGTTGTATTCATAGACATCCCATATATATTATAAAATTGAGGATGTTCTTTCAATCCTCATTGCGAATGTTGAAACTATTGCTATTCTTCATCCATTATACAACCCATTTTCAATCTTTATTAAGCAATGCTTCTAATTCCAAAACATAAGTTCTTGTGCTATCTAAAGCCAATTTAAGTATGATTCTGAATCGCCAATTAATCTGATGGTTTATCTATATATTTAACCTTATCAAGTAGGATTATGCGTCTTCCGTTATCAGTCTGCTTAATAATGATACTATCCTCAGACACTTTTGAGAGCTAACTTTTTCCCGGGTGTTAAATTGGATCTCATCCGATTATACAGAATTTGTAGAAAAACTTGTCTTATTTTCTTGTTTAAAAGAAATGCTTTTTCCAAGTTGCAATTTGGCTAAATCTATATAAATCTATGGAGAGATTAAATGCATTCAAACCATATGTGAATGTAAAATAAAGACCGTTTAAAAAAATACCTTTATAATGATGTGAGGATCCGCCTCAATACCACCTATGGACGACAGGTGGCAGTGCACCTAGAACACAATTTTAGCATCATCACCTTACATAACAAAGCATACTGGATAATGCGATCAGGACTGCCAAGAGGAATCCAGGGCCCCGGTACAACAAATTCATGGGGCCCCCCTTACAGGTGTGCAAGTGAAAACATTATTTTGTCGCTACGAGGCGGCGCAAACTTAGGAGTGGGTGTTGTCATACAATTGGGGACGTAGCTATGCATCATTGGGGCATGCCTAGTGGGGAAAAGCGCTAGCCCCTGAATTCACCGGAGCATCACATATGTTCAAGCACTCACTCCTGACTTTCAACACATCTAGCACCACAGTGTAGTACACAAAGAATGCAGTGTGTACACACAGAGTTCACAGTCTTGGCCTGTACCTTACATTGGGCAGAACACGCACCAAAAATTTACATTGTCTCACTAGAATCACAAAATTTCACACACTCTCCTGCTCTCTCCTACCTGTTCTTCTCATTTCCACCCCATGCTGCTGCAGGCTTCTTTAGTTGCGGCTTGTCTGGCTCCTGGAATGTTGGGGGACCCTATTTGGAAAAAAAAGTCTACATTTAGAAAGTTACAACCAGCCCCGCCGTTAAATCAATAGCACCCATGATTAATAATTAGGACTTTCTCCAGCCCCAACATTAAAATAATAGTATTCCCATTGCCCCGCAAACAAAATAGCAACCATTAACTAGCCACCATCTACCTTACACACATTACATTGCCAAAAGCTCCCTGTGCCATCACACACACATTACTGTGCCCCTTCATCATCACCACGCTGTCATACGCCGGTCCCATAGCTAGGTGCCGGCGCTGTGACTTTCCCTTTAAGAACCATGATTGTGCTTGCTTCTGCTTCAGAGACATTACCTTCACACAGGTGTTCCTTGCTACCTTGATCTGGACCTCCTCCCGATTCTCATTGGTCCTGGAGCACTATTTTAACCTCCCATGATTATGGACTCGTTGCCTGTTCTTCGTGTTACTCACCTGGCATTAGGATCTGACTGCATACCTTGACCTTCCGTTTGTCTGTTCCTGCTCGCTGAACTATACTACTGCCGAAGTTACCCGTCATCTTTGGTTCCTGGCCGGCTCAGCTGAAACTCCTCTCCGCTGTTCATCTACACGCTGAAATTACTCTCCGCTGTTCATCTGCACGCTGAACCTCTATCGTGAGTTGTTTGCTACACCTGTGCCTAATCTTTTGGCTCAAGTTCATCTCTATCTGGCTGGCTATACCGCTACATCTCGCTGATAGATCTACTATCAAGTTACCTGTCACCTGTAGTTCCACGTCTGACACGGTTTATCCTCACTCTGCTGTTAACCTGTTTGCTGGACTGTTATTGTGAACTGCTTGCTGTGCCTGTGGCTAATACTTCAGCTCAAGTTGCGTGCCTCTGTTCAGCTGCCTCATATTACTGTGAACTTACCTTGCATCTACGACTGGATTTCCTGCTACCTGTAGTTCGACGCACGGTTCAGATACTCCTCACTTCACTGCTACTTCTAGGCAACATTCTGCTGCATGTGTCTGTGTTCATGCAAGTCCTTGGGTGTTGTTTGACGCTTATTGCTCTACTACATAAGAATCACCGCGATACCAGTAACCACCTGCTAAGTTGAATCATCTCTATTCTCGGATCAGCCAAGTTCTATATACTACTCTGTTTGGACTTTAGCTGTACCAGTGATTCACATTCATCTGCTGTGTGTTTCTCTATTGGATCCAAGTATTCTTATTCATCATCTCTGCGTTGAACTATTGTATTATTCATCTCATGCTGTTGCCAAGGGTTACCAACTATGAAGTAGCATATTTGATTTGGCTCTGCAATCTTACCAACTGCCGTGTGTTCATCTCTGCTGATTATATATATATATATATGTTCTCTCATTCCTGTTGTACCATCAGTCAATACACTACTTTGCAGCACTACTACTATCTCCTGTGTTATTATTACCAGTGATGCTTATGAGCCGTGAACTTTTAATCCTGTAAATACCATTGTGTTCTGCCTCCTCTATCCTCTACTAGTACTAGTCTGGGAGACTGCGACCTGCAGAATAGGAGCAGCGGAGACCATATTCCCTTGCGGGGATCCCTGGTGAAAACCTCTTATCCGTTAGACTCCACACTACTGGGCAAGTTCTCTATAGTAGAGGCAAGGGATCTACAAAATCCTTCAGAGCCGTGACACACGCTATGCCCCCTTATGATCGCACTGCGCCCTCTTTGCTGCATTTGCCCCTTTCTTCATCCCCCTTTGCCATACTGCATTTGCCCCCCTTTCTTCAACCCCCTGTGCATTGCTGAATTTGCCCACCCTTTCTTCATCCCCCTGTGCCATACTGCCTTTGCCCCCCCCTTTCTTCATCCCCCTGTGCCATGCTGCCTTTCCCCCCCCTTTCTTCATCCCCCTGTGCCATGCTGAATTTGCCCCCACTGTCTTCAACCCCCTGTGCACTGCTGAATTTGCCCCTCCTTTCTTCAACCCCCTGTGCATTGCTGAATTTGCCCCCCCTTTCTTCATCCCCCTGTGCCATGCTGCCTTTGCCCCCTTTTCTTCATCCCCCTGTGCCATGCTGCCTTTGCCCCCCCTTTCTTCATCTCCCTGTGCATTGCTAAATTTGCCCCCCCTTTCATCATCCCCCTGTGCCATGCTGCCTTTGCCCCCTTTTCTTTATCCCCCTGTGCCATGCTGCCTTTGCCCCCCCTTTCTTCATCCCCCTGTGTCATGCTGAATTCCCCCCCCTGTCTTCATCTCCCTGTGCCATGCTGTAATTTCCTCCCCTGTCTTCATCCCCCTGTGCCTCCTCTTTCACTTACCTCTCTATTTCTTTCTTTCATTTTTCTTTTCTTTTGTTTCTGTCTTCTGTCTTCTTCACTGAATGACGGGCGTGACGTTATGACGTCACGCCCGACATTCACTGCAAACAGAGGAGGGGAGAAGGATGCCGGCGCCGCGATCATGTGAGTATTTGTATACACACATGATCGTGGCGCCGCTGCCAGCGTGAACCCCCCCCCCCCTCCACCCCCGGTCCGGAAAGAAAAAGAAATAAAACATTGTGAAAAAAAAAAAAAAGGTTTTAAAAAAAAAAAAAGAAGAAAAAAAAGAATACAGAGTGAGGGCCCGGGCCGGGCCCCCTGGCGGCCCCAGGCCCGGGTAATTAGTACCCACTCCCCCCCCTCTCAGCGGCCCTGAATGCGATTCTCTTGTATAACAGTTACTGTACACTCAGCACTTCTGTTAAAGGTCAAGACAATCAATACTAAGACACCTCACTCATATGCAGCCTTTATAAAGCCTTCACTCTTGTTTGTTTGCCTGTTCATCGGCTCCAGCTTAATCTCTTATGAATCTACCTTTTCCAACTCATTAACTGCAGATATTCTTTTGAGGACTTTGTTATTGTTTTTTGCTTCTTCTTCAATTAATGTATTCTTTATATTCTTTTGGGTTGCTTTCAATATATCTTTCTGGAAAGTAACATATTTGTAATGTAACTATGGACAGTTTAGATCTTTCGTGTCGGTAGGTTAAGTGCTGACATTTACATTGTCGGAAAGACGTACGCCACTGCTGTAAAGGGACTATAAATTTTATATTTTCCTTATATTTGTTAACGGAATGCATTCCTTGTAGCTATTCTAGGCCCTGTAGTATTGATCCGAGACACATAATTAAAATTTCCATAAGTATGTGTTTAATCTGAACATTCACTAATTGATTGAAGGAGCAATGATATTACCTGTGGCTTGTAGGTGAGTCCTACATCACACTTAAAATGGGATATTATTAGGGTCTTTGCTACACAATACGGTATCTTCCAATGCATGATATCAGGAGCAATATTGCTACCCCCATTTTTCTCAAGAGTCTTCCATCACAAAGCAACAGCCTCCAAGCCTCAAGCTCCCTGATAAGCTGTATAACAAATATTGGTCATGAAGAATACTGACTGTTTAAAGAACAATGTTGTTTTAAAGTTTCAGAAATTGATGAATTCAGTCTATGGAAAATAGTAATAAATTAACAGAGTATCTGTATCTGTTTGCGAGAGGATTGCTCCACCTCAACAAAGTATTGCAATCATGGATCAGAATATCACATTGGTGCAGAAGTAAAATCTTTCTTTAATTAATTGAAATCTCACAAGACCTGAGGTGACCAGGACAATGGATCTGCATCTTTCTTTGTAAGTGCTATGATTGGTTCTACTACTACTACTACTACTATAGAAGAAAAGGTTGGTATGAATCCTCTATAATAGTTAGCGAACCACAGAAATCTTTGGATTGTCATGAGATTTGCAGGCACTGCTCAACTGAGTATGGCTTGGACATTAATGGGATCCATAAAGAAGCCTTCAGAAGATATGATGTAGCCCAAAATGGAGTAATGAAGCATTTCACATTCACAATTCCCCCTTTTGATAAACAACTTGTTAAGTCTTAGGCATATAAGGACTTGGCATATATGGGCTCAATATTCTGTTAGACTAGAGGAATAAATCAGAATATTGTCAAGATAAACCACAGCAAAGAACTCCCTGGGTCTGATTCATTAAGGATATTAACTTGAGAAACTTCTTATTTCAGTCTCCTGGACAAAACCATGTTACAATGCAAGGGGTGCAAATTAAGATTTTGTTTTGTACATAAGGTAAATACTGACTGTTTTTTCATGTAGCACACTCCCGGAACTTTTCAAACCTCTCCTGGATCCACATTGGCTGATTACCGGCCTGTTTACTATTTTAACCGCTTTCTCCTATCTCCCATTGTCAGATCTTCAGGTCTCCTACCTGTATGGATGCAGTTCTCCCTGTTTCCTGTTTGCACTCTGACTACTGATCGCTTCTATGCATACCTGCCTACTGATTCCTGTGACACCTGTATCATCATCGCGATCCACGGCTGTATTGCTAGTACATCGCATCTTACCATCAGTCCTGTTCCTAGGCTATAAGCCTCACGGGGATCTCAGCCCCTCTGTCCTGTGCAGTATATCACCATCCTGGTTCTAACTGGTGTCACCTGTTCATGATCAGATCAGTGGATATATCGCAGTGCCTCATGCCTTTCCATCTGTCCTGTCTATAGGCTATCCGGCCCACAGGGATTTCAGCAATCAGTTATCTTCTACTCATCGTGTCCTCATGGCTCATACCTGTTCTAATTCTAGGTCAGTGATTATACTGCTGAGTATTGCGTCTCATCGCTGATCCTGCTCCAGGGTACTCCGCCCACAGGAATATCAACGCACAGTTCTCTACAGTTTATCACTCTCTCTACTGTTCCTGTGTCATCTGTTCCTCAGTATTTGTTTGTGTTAAGCCAGCATTATATCGCACCTCATCATTGAACCTGAGTCAAGCTTTTGCTACCCATCTGGGACCTCAGTGTTCTCACCTGCTGTAGTGTGTTCCACAGTTTACCTGAAGTGTTACTACAAGGCATTGGGCATCATCATAGATCCTGTTTCTGGGTAACCAGCTCTTAGGGATCTCAGCTCTCTGGTATTTTGCTGCTGAGCACTGACACCTCTCAGAGTCATGAATGGTCTGCTGAGTATAGGTCATCTTCTCTCAGCATGTTGTTCCTGTCAAATTCTGTATACTTACCCTCCTGCTGTCCGGCATTGCTACTTGTCTCCTTTGTCTTTGGGTTCCTTCTTAGTCTGATATGCACCCCCTAGAGGACCGCGACCTGTGGTTGGAGAGCAGCCAAGTCCATATCTCCTTGCGGGGATCCTTAGTGAATACTTCTCCTTTTGTTAGACTCCACAGCTTTCGGGTGGTAGTCATTGCCTTGCAGGCTTCGAGTCCCATCCTGAATCTAAACAGCATAACTATAGTAAACACATTGGGCCTGATTCATTGAGGAAAGGATAGCATAAAAAAGGAGTAATTTTGCACCTTAGCAAAACGATTTTGCATTGGAGGGGGAGGTAAATTTAAAATGTGGGGACAGATTTATAGTTGGAATTGGGCATGTCCTAGACCAACTTTAAATGTCAGTGTAAAAATAAAGCTATCAAGCAATTGTGTGTTACACAATGGTTGAGGTGGAAATTTAGAAGTGGCGGTACGAAAAATGTAATGGGAATATAAGCAAGTGAATTGAATTGGATTGTTGTACAATGAAGGCAGATCATGGTTAACAAGTCCAGTAATAAAAGAAAACAGTAATCTCCTATCGCTACCACATCACAGACCATCCACCACGACAGCTAATTACTGAAGCCCTCTATCTACAGAAACATATTAACATGGATTGTTACATTCCAGCACCTTTCCATGGCAGTCTTCAGCATGAAACCCATAGTGCAGCATTTACAGAAAAAAATAAGTCGTATTTCCTTTTATATTTAGCTGCTGGTAAAACCCCCCAATGTATTCATTCTATTCTATAGTTGACAGGCTCTAACACAGACTGTATATGGCAGGCTAACTCAGACAAAGCTGGGTACACACTACAGAAATTTTTTTCAGATGAGATACCTTTAACGATTTTACCAACAACTGAAAGACCCAATCAGCACGCCAATTCATGCATACACACCTACACAATTTACCTTCAGATCTGTGCTATTCAGCTGTCATAACCATTTGATGAAAAAATAATGACTCTGTAAATTCTATGGAGATCTGCCTACACTGCCGGTCGTAAGTGCATACACACTTCAGAATTTTCCCCAATATTGTTCCATTGCTGATAGTGATTTTTAGTCAGTTTATAATATCAAATAAAACGATAGGATGTGTTTTGGCATGATAAAATTACTTTTCTTTTAATAAGGAGTACGCATCCATTGATGAATGTCTACATACTTTTCAAATAATGTGATAAGATCATAATGTGCCAGAAGGGAACAAGGCTAAATTTTTTATGAAAAGCTGGCTGGAATGGCTGAGGACTCTCTCTAAAGCAATGAGCCGATTATACTGAAGTGGAATAAACACTTTTGGATAGACATGTTTTTGTTTCCGAAGCTTGTAGGCATATTTTTTGGAATATCACAAAATAGTCTCATATGTATTTAGAATTTGGTAATACACGTAGACTTTGAATAAAGGTGAGATAAAACTACTATGCTTAAAAGAACAACACATTTTATGAAAAGGGAAATATATGCTTGTATTGCGGGGCCTTCATATGTTTTGGATGTAAAATGTGATGTAAGGATGGGTCCTATGTTTGGGAGTCAATGTAAGATTACATAACCCCTACCATGAGCTCATAGATTCTAAATACATAGAGTTCCCTCTATGTATTTAGCTAGGTCTAGGTCCCATTTAAAAGATGTGAAGCATGTACAATTCAGCTGTCCAACTTCAGATTTTGGCTTAGTGAAAACAATTGTTGCAGTTGTGAGAATCACGGCTGCATCAATCTTTGTGGTTATATATAAAGTACATTTGTTTTGAAAGGTTTTCACTATAATGTAAAAGTAGAAAAATATGGATGTTGTCTTCCTGATTTATATCTGGAGGAGAGGAGTAGAACAACAAATTTTATGAAAAGTAAATATAACACCTGACATACGAAAGCCTCTCTTTCCCCATCTGAATTCCTTCATTTAACTTAATTTCTTGGTGGTTCCATATTCTTAGGTCACCTGTACTATGAAAACAACTTTTTTGAATAGAGTTCCTTTGTTCCAGTTTTGCAGCATACATTGCTGAAATGGATCAGGTGCTATATCCAAGATGGCAGCTCCCATGGACTGGTTTTGGAGGGAATCTGAAATGGAGGCTGCTATCACCTGATTGGCTGAGAGGAATCATGTGACCCAATCCGAGATGGCCACACCCATGCTCTGATTCTGGAGGGATCTCTGGAGTGGAGACAGACTGGACAGCATCTCTCAGAGAGGTCTAAAACCAGCAGAGCCTGAGAACCACAGGGACAACTTGGAAAGGCAGCGAAGAGGTAAGTGACAGAACCTGAGAGTCTGGTGTGCGACAGTACCCCCCCTTTTGAGGGTGGACCCTGGACAACTCTTGAGCTTCAAAGGGAATTTTGCATGGAAGAAACGGACCAAGCGTGGAGCATATACATCAGTGACTTTAATCATTCTTCTGGGCTGTAATCCCTCCAATCAATAAGGTACTGAAGATGACCATGATGAATCCGTGAATAGAGTATCCTTTCCACTTCATACTCGACTCCTGGCTGAGTTTGGATTTTAGAAGTCTTAGAGAGCGCAGAATGAAATCTATTCAGGACCAAAGGTTTCAACAAGGATATGCTGAAGGAATTTGGAATTCGGAGATATGGAGGAAGTTTGAGTTTGTAAGCTACCAGGGTTGATAACTTACTCAATGGGAAATGGACCAGTGTAGCAAGGGGCAAATTTCATGGAAGGTACCTTAAGCCTCAGGTTGCGAGTGGAGAGCCAGACTCTATCCCTTGGTTTGAGATTGGTTATTGCTCGACATTTGCGATCAGCAATTTTTTTGTAATTGGAGGAAGGCTGTAACAGGGAAGAATCCTCCCATATTTTAGGAAAATGACGTAAGGCGTTAGCAGCAGCAGGTACAATGGCAGAAGGAAGAGGCTGGAACTTAGGTATTCTGGGATGAAGACCACAGACTGTAAAAAAGGGTGTAGACCCAGAGGAGGAGTGGTACTAATTATTGTGGGAGAATTCTGCCCAGGGCAAGAGTTCTTTCCAGTTGTCTTGTGAAGATGAGATAAATATTCTTAGATTAGTATCTAAATCCTGATTCACCCTTTAAGTTTGGCCATTTGTTTGGGGGTAATAGGCAGATGAAAACTTCAGCTTCACTTGAAGAGTTGAATACAAAGACTGCCAGAACATGGCCACGAACTGGACCCAATGATCGGAGATTATTTCTGAAGGCAAGCCATGAAGCCTGAAAATCTCCCGAATAAACAATTGAGCCAGCTTTGGAGTGGACGGTAGTCCAGTGAGAGGGACAAAATGGGCCATCTTGGTGGTAGAAAAGGACACAGAATCGATGATGGGACTTTGAGTGAGGCAAAGATCTTCATCTTGAACCATGGAACGAGAAAGAGTATCGGCCTTACAATTCTGGGATCCTGGCCGGTAGGTTACTTTGAAGTCAAATCTAGAAAAGGCCCATCTAGTTTGTCTTGGATTGAGACACTGGGCTGACTTTAGGTACAGAAGGTTTTTATGATCTGGGACAACAGAGATGGGATATTTGACACCTTCCAACAAATGTCTTTCTTCCTCCGAAGCCAACTTAATGGCTAATAATCCTTGATCTCCTATAGAGTAGTTTTTCTCTGCCGGAAGAAATTTACGAGAAAAATGGCCACAGGGATGAAGATATCATCTTCAGAACGTTGAGATAAAACAGCACCTACACCTACTGCAGAGGCATTCACCTCCAGGACGAAGGGTCGGGATAAATCAGGCTGGCGAAGAACTGGAGCAGAATTGAAGAGTTGTTTAATGAAATGGAATGCTGCTTTAGCTTCTTCAGACCAATTGGAGGGATCAGACCCAATTTTGGTAAGGGCTGTGATAGGAGCCACATGAGTGGAGACATTTTTAATGAATTTTCTGTAATAGTTCGTGAATTCCATAAAGCGTTGAACCACCTTGAGAGTGGTTGGAAGAGGCCAGTTGAGAATTGCCTTGAGCTTCTCTGGGTCCATCTGTAAGTCAATACCAGAAATAATATAACTGTCACGGGCACTAGGAGTCTTGCCCAGGATTTCACCAGATGACTGGGCTTACCAGAGTAGTGAAGCTCACACAACGGTCCTCTGGTAGCAGGGTGACTAGCGGAACAAATATCACAGCAGATGGAGAGAGAATGCCAATGAATAATAGGAAAGTCAGTGACTTGCAGCAATCTTTGGTCAAAGAATCAGCGACTAGCTGATATAATAGAAAGGCAGATTTGAACACGGAGATCAGGATGGACGTGAGTAGATGCAGGGAGGTAGCAGGGAAGTCAGTGGTCTGCGTACAGCAAGTTGTACCACTGCTTATGGTGAAGAGACTTGTCCAGTGCAGGTAGGTAGCGGGAGAGTCAGTGGTCTGCGTATAGCAAGTTGTACCACTGCTTATGGTGAGAAGACTTGTCCAGGTGCAGGTAGGTAGCGGGGAAGTCAGTGGTCTGCGTATAGCAAGTTGTACCACTGCTTATGGTGAGAAGACTTGTCCAGGTGCAGGTAGGTAGCGGGGAAGTCAGTGGTCTGCGTATAGCAAGTTGTACCACTGCTTAATAGGTGAGGATGTGTACAAGTGTTGATGAGTGGAAGCATACAAAGATAATAGGATGCAGACACTGAGAGCACAGAGGAACTTGATTCCAAAAGGTATGCAGCGTATCCAACAAAGTCTATATAACGGTATGTGTGGCGCTGCTTGGTAGAGACTTGCTCAGCACAGATATGCAGGCCAATAATGGATAGTCAATTACAGTTATGCATATAACGACTGAGTAGCACGGTAAATTCCAAACAGGTATGCAGCGTAACAATAACAGTCTATAGTGGGTATGGATACCGCTGCTGAGCGTGGAAACTTGTCCTAGCGGATATGCAGAGTAAACGTAGAAAGTCAATAACAGATAGGCATACCGCTATTCAGTAGAACAGTCTGTCCACAGGGAGATGCAGGAAACTGCAGAGACGCTAGACGGCAGAGACGAGTGTAGGAACCACAGGTGAGTAGATCCGGTAATCAGAGTCCAGCTGAGGACACAGGCAGGAAACAGGAGACTGTAGCAGGTATGGAAACCAGCGATGAGAAGCACAGGGAATCCACAGGAACTGAAGACACTAGTAGTACACAGGAGATAGTAGCGGGTATGGAAACCAGTGATGAGTAGATCAGGAATCAGCAGGAAACTGAAGACACTAGTAGAACACAGGGAACACCTTCAGAGACTCACATGGAATGAGACTCCAAGATCAGGCAATGAGGTAATGCACACAGGTGCCTTAAATAGGGAGTTGCCTGATCAACCAATTTGGATTTAAAGCAACAGTCACAATAGTTCTTGGGAGCTGCGCATGCGCAGACCATTAGGATGGCGGACGGCCGCGGTTCAGGATAGGTGCCGGCCGGAAAGCTAGGGAGCCACGCACCAGCGCAGAGGCACTCACGGTCCGGTGAGTGACAATAACCTAAGAAGGAGATGGATGTAACTTCAAAGGTGCATTTCTCCAATTTAGAAAAGAGCAGGTTGGTACGGAGTCGTGAAAGAACCTCCTTGATATGAGCACGATGTGATTCCAGATTATAGGAGAAGATAAGGATGTCGTCCAGGTAGACCACAACTGTTTTGTAGAGGAGGTCATGGAAAATATAATTGGCATAATGCTGGAATACTGCTGGGGCATTACTAAATTCAAATATGACTAAGTACTCTTAGTGCCCATCACGAGTGTTAAAAGTGGTCTTCCATTCGTCCCTTGCACAAATTCAAATTAAATTGTAAGCCCCTCTTAAATCTAATTTGGTGAAGATGGTGGCTCCTCTGACACAGTCAAACAATTCCCTGATTAAGGGCAAAGGATAATGATTTTTGTTGGTAATATTGTTCAGACCTCTATAGTCAATGTAAGGGCAGAGACCGCCTTATTTTTTTGTTCACAAAAAAGAAACCTGCTCCGGCAGGTGAGGAAGTTCGACGGATAAACCCCACTCAAGGTTTTCCTGGATGTATTCAGACATTGATTTAGTCTTAGGGAGAGAGAGCAGATAGGTACGTCCCCTAGGGGGTGTCTTCCATGGCATCAAATCAATTGGACAATCCCACTCTCTATGTGGTGGTAAGGAGTCAGCACCAGCTTTACTGTAGACATTAGAGAAGTCCCTGTAAGATAAAGATGGAAGCTCTTGATCAGAGGAGACTGTGGTCTGAAGAGGTATGACATGCTGGAGGCAAGAGCCCTTACAAGATATACCCCAGGATGTAATCTGAGACGTAGTCCAATCAATCTTGGGGTTATGTAACCGGAGCCAAGGTAAACCCAGGAATAAGGAATGTGAAGAAGCTTAAGCAATTCTGAGTGCAGAAACCCCACTTTAATCCTCAGAGGATGAGTCTGGTGGGTGATAATACTATTTGAGATGCAACATCCATCCACTGCCGTGATGAAGAACGGTTGAGGTAACGACTCTGTGGGTAACTGCAACTCTTGAACCACTGTGGCAGTAATGAAGTTTACAGCAGCACTAGAATCAAGAAGAGCTGAGAGGTTCTTGGTTTGATGAGCATGTTCAAGAGTGATTGTTAGAACACAATCAGATTTTTGTGGAGAAGAATTGACTACTCCTAATCTAGCTTCTCCATCACCGGTTAGAAGCAGGAGTTTCCCAGACGCTTGGTGCGGGAATCAAGTAGGTGTCCTGGAGCTGCACAGTAAAGGCATAAGTTTGCCAGTTGGTGTCTCTAATGCTCCTCTTTGTTAAACGAGAGCGGTCCACCTGCATGGGCTCATCGTTTGGCAGTGAGGACTGCTGGGACCGAAGTTGGTGATGCGGCTTAACCCTTTCACCCTTACCTTTCTCCAGGGCACATTCCCAAAAGTGTAAATCAACTTTAGTACACAGGGAAATTAGTTCATTAAGTGTAGAAGGCAGATCACGAGTAGATAGCTCATCCTTAATTTTATCGGACAAGTCACTCCAAAAGGCTGCAATCAGGGCCTCATCGTTTCATTTCAACTCAGAAACGAATATTTGGAACTGAACCAGGTATTGACCCACAGGACGGGAGCCTTGTCGAAGGCGTAGAATTTCTAAGGATGCTGATGTGGTTCTGCCAAGCTCGTCAAAGATCCGATGGAAGGCTGCTGTGAATCCAGAACAAGAGGAAAGCAGGGGATCTGCTCTTTCCCACAAAGGAGATGCCCAGGCTAATGCTTGTCCAGATAGGAGG
Source organism: Mixophyes fleayi (assembly GCF_038048845.1). Classification (NCBI taxonomy): domain Eukaryota; kingdom Metazoa; phylum Chordata; class Amphibia; order Anura; family Limnodynastidae; genus Mixophyes; species Mixophyes fleayi. Next base: position 290,130,761 of record NC_134402.1, read on the forward strand.
AAGATAATGTATGAAACTTTTGCTTTCTCTGTGGGGAAGTTGCTGGACAGTAGCTCAAAATGGAACTCACATTGATTCAGGAACCTCCTGCACAGTTTTGGATCCCCATCAAACTTTGCAGTAGTTGGCAGATGAAGATGAGAAGCCATGGCAGGAACTTGAACAGGTGGAGCTTGTACAGAAACAGAAGAGTCACCTGAACTGAGAATAGTTTGAATGCTATCCAGGCGGGAGGACAATTCTTGAAGGAACTGCATGATTTGTCCCTGTAAGTTTTCCTTGCTCACGAGCTGATTCACCAGGCTTTGCATTGAGCCCGCTCCTTGGGGCAGTTCACCAGCGTGATTCATTAGGCCAGTGCCAACTGTCACGCCCGACGATCTGCCTGTACCCAGATTGGGTTGTGTCAATGGAGCTAGACTGGTGACTATGTGGACAGAGCTGTGTGGCCTTAATATCCCTCTGTATATAGTGAATGGACTGTTGCAGATGGTGGTTACACTAGCAGGGAGAAGCAAACAGGAACTGAATTGCTGGACCGGACTGGAACCGGAATGCTAGACTGGACTGTAAACGGATTACTGTAACCATAATTGAACCAGAATGCTGTGACAGGAATGCTGGAAGGTACCAGAGTGCTAGAATGGATCGAGGCAGAATGTAGACTGCACTGTCAGCGCTGATTTAATAGCAAGATAGTGAGACTGCAAACTGCTGGGAACCAGGTTGGCTTCTGGATTACAATGTTGCACTGGCAACAGGTAAGGGTTGGAGACTGCAATCAGCTGGGCAGGAGCAGCACTCTGAGTTGCTGAAAGGGATCAGGTGACTATATCCAAGATGGCAGCTCCCATGAACTGGTTTTGGAGGGAATCTGAAATGGAGGCTGTTATCACCTGATTGGCTGAGAGGAATCATGTGACCGAATGCTCAGATTCTGGAGGGATCTCTGGAGTGGAGACACACTGGACAGCATCTTACAGAGAGGTCTGAAACCAGCAGAGCCTGAGAGCCGCAGGGACAACTTGGAAAGGCAGCAAGGAGGAAAGTGACTGAACTTGAGAGTCTGGTGTGTGACAGTTAACATGAGCATGGGTCATTATTGCATGATTACAGCTTGATTATATAAGGAGATATTTCTGGCCACAAGATGTCATTCACTGCTGCAGACTCAAAGCAGTACGACTTGACAACATGAAGGTATTTTCTGTGCCAAGAGGTTCCATGACCAAAAGGCATTGTGGACAACTCCACCATCTAATCATGTGATTATTTAGTGTTGTGTGGTGGACGGGGGATGGCACGGGTGTGGTCTGATTGTTATGTCAGGTAAAGTCATATTTTCAAAATGTTTGAGTTCATATTTTTTTCCCTGGAGTGAGGTCAATAACTATGCCTGACTGAAAGTCATAGTACCTAATTCCAAGAGTAACATCTGGAAGTAGCATTTGAAGCACATTGTTATATAAGTCACACAGAACAGGTGTATTTCTGATTGTAACTATAGGGAAGCTCCAGCTATTTCTACAGAATGATGAAAAATATCTCACTCCTTTGTCACAACAATTCCAATACTTAACCATAGAAATCCATACTCTACTTTTATATAAACAGTTGCTGAAAGTAGTGCATGCTGGAAAGGAGCTGTGAATTATGTTTGTATAAAGAGTGACTATGTGAACTGAAAGACAGGCAAAAAGCCACATTGTACATAGCCCACTATGGGAATGGCCCCTGGGCCAATCCCATAGTGGGCTGTCTTGGGCTGGGTCACTGGACTAGTATCCTACAATTTGCATCCTTGAAAATGTTCCTAATAGGTTGCTGAGTCGAGTCTTGCCCCCAGGTTAAAATTTGCCAGCCCTCCCCTCACATAAATGACAAAGATCTAGGCAGAAAAAGTCAGAATAAACCTCTCCTAAATGTTTAGAAGAAAAGGTGAGGAGAAATTCTGGATCTAGCCTGGGAAATGCTGTGGATGAAGAAGAATGTTCCTAAATTATTTCATCGGATACTGAAATTTACACTGGTGTATGGAAATAAACGACTTGGTCCTGAGTCAGTAAGGAAAGTAAGGCAAAAAAAGGAGTAAATGTTCTCTGGGACAAACCATGTTACAATGCAAGGTGTGCACATTAGTTTATTGTTTTTCAGATAACTTAAATATTGGCTCTTTTTACATCTAACATACAAATAATTGCTAGCTTAATTTTTAGACTGAAATTTAAAGTTGATATAGGACATGCCCTATCCTTACTATAAATCTGTCCCCACATTTTAAATTTACCTCCCCCTCCATTGCACAATGCAACATGGTTTTGTCCAAAGTTACTCCATTTTTATACTTTGCTCTCCTTAATGACTCAGGCCCCTTGTCTCTAGTGTTTATTCTCATAGAAACATAGAATACTGTTGAGGGGACTCAGTATTCGTAAATCATACTTGCCTACTCTCCCGGAATTCCCGGGAGGTTGCCGAAAGAGGAGGCAAACCTCCCGTATTTCCCGAAATTCATTGAATGGTGGGGGCGGGGCTTAATGATGCTATTCAATGCCGTGAATTTCAGCATTTTATAGTGAATGACTTCTCCCCAAGGATCTCCCTGGGGAGAAGTTTTGAAAGTTGGCATGTATGCTGTAAATATTTGAAAAAGCAAGTACATTACACACATGTTTATTTGCTACAAATTAATAAAGCTGCCAAGAATTGAGTGAATAAATATTTATGGGACAAATACATTCACAATGGACTCTTATATAAAATATATAAAATGAATTCTACTTACATTTCCAGAGTTATGTAAAAATATCAGGGACTTAAATTAACTAATGACAGTGTTCTTGATATCCAGCAGAGAGGTTTTTGGGTTTTCTTTAACATTGAAACTACTCTACAGATCACTATAAAAATGTCAGACTTGGCACAGACCTTCCTTATGCAAAGCGCTCAACTGCAAATCTAGAAAAAATATTTCCTATTTTAATATACAGTATGAGGAAGTGGTCTGAAAATGAAAGATAGACCCAATGTCAACTCTCCCGGATTCCTGGGAGGCTCCCGAGATATGGGCAGTCCTACCGAGGAGGCAAACCTCCTGTATTTGCCGAAATTCACGGCATTCAATGGCGGGGGTGCATCATTAAGCCCCGCTATGTGCTATCATAATATTGGATCTGGTCATTAGATGAGGGTATAAAAAACAGCTAAAGAGTTATTGGACCTGAGTCATTAATGAGTGCAAAGCAAACAAAAGGAGTAACTTGGCACCTTGGCAAAACCATGTTGCATTGGAGGGGGGAGATAAATTCAAAATGTGGGGAAAGATTTATAGTTGGGGTAGGGCATTCCCTAGATCAACTTTAAATTTCATTGTAAAAATAAGGTTAACAAGTATTTGTGTGCTACATGAAAAAACAGACAGTATTTTCCTTATGTGCAAAATAGTAAACTAATTTGCACCCCTTGCATTGTAACATGGTTTAGTCCAGGAGAAAACTCTTTTTTTGCCTTGCTCTTCTTAATGACTCAGGCCCATAGTGTTTTAAATGGGAGAAAATTTGTGTTCCATTATAAACCATGTCACTGGTCAATGTGTGTTTCAGTCTATTAAAATAGTTTAAAATATAAGCATTTTTGAATAAATAATAAAACAAACTTAAAATGTTTAAATGCATAAACAATACCATAGTTCAGTGTAAAGACTTAGATTAGGGGTACTTTGAATACACAAACACTTTTTAAGTACTGGCAATCATATCATAGCAATAATGGAAATTATTTCCATTATTGTCTTTGTGAAGTTGGAAAACGCTCAAATGAGAGGAACCCATCTACATATATCAGGGTTCTCAATCTATAATATGTAACACCCTCTCCCCAACTGCATATTTTTTTAAGAAAAAGTCTGAAAACCCTTATACATGTAATTTCCGGGTTACCCCCATTCAGCATTTTCTAACTTGACACAGACAAAAATGGAAAGCTATCTTTTATACAGATTGGTTTATTTTCATTGTATTTGAGTATGATGACAGAGTGATCACAGATAGAAGAACTTCCAGAAGAGTGAGTATGATTGGAAGAGAGAGTGCTGCAATCGGGGGGGGGGGGGGGGGGGGGCTGTCATAGAGGAGAGTGCTATCCTTTGAGAACTGCTATATAGGTGACAAAGACTGCAGGTTCAAGAGTAAAGAAACCATTTGCCAGTCAGAGGTTCATAGGGGCTCCAGAACCGATCCAATGGTCCAGATGTTCAAGTGCCCCTTTTTATTACCTTGCCAACTCTTTTGCCAAGCGGAAAGGGGGTCCACAGATGACAGTTGATAGCCTTTGTCCACTGTGTGTGTGTATGTGTGTGTGTGTGTGTGTGTGTGTGTGTGTGTGTGTGTGAGAGTAAAACTTTACACTGCCCCACTCACGGAGCATTCTCCTCTGATGAAACCGCTTTTATTAATGTGCGGAGAAATGCTTCAGATTTCATAATTATTTAATGATTAATTTGGTGAAAAACCATGTTAAATGATCATATTCATTCTGTGCTACCTCTGATTTCTCCAACTCCTCCTTCCTCTCTCTGACCATTATCTCCTCTCCTTTAGACTCTAAACAATTCTCAACAAGCACAACTTAGAGGAAGTTTCCCTTTACAAGGCAGCGCCGCTTTAAATGTAAGTGCTGAAGACGCCAAACTCGCGGGTGTTGAAGAACCCGGAGCTTAATACATTTACCCCCTGGAGTCATTCTTCTGTGGGTTGTGAAGTGTGTCCATGTAGTGGGTCATAAATCCAGGTGTTAGTTTGAGTCATTGAGTCAATGACAGGAATGTTCTTATCAGCTTGAACTCCCAGATTTTTCTCTTTCTGTCATTTTTAAAAAAAACTTTCAGTATTAAGACTTTTGCATCTGTCATACTGTGTCCTGGTCCAGAGAAGCATTTACCAACAGGGGTGTCCAGAGTCTTCTTTATTGTGTGTCTGTGTAGATTCATCTTGGATTGCAGTTTCTGCTTGGTCTCCCCAATGTAGATTCCCTCAGGGCACCTTGTAAACTGTATCATGTACACCACATTGGAGGACATACATGAGAATGTGTCAGTGATTTTATAGTCCCGTTATGTGTTGAGTATGTGGACTGTGTTTGTTGATAGGACATGGGTGCAGATTTTGCACATTTTTTTTATGCAAGGGAAGGTGCCAGTCTCTGATGGTGATGAGAGGGTACTTCTAACGAGGAGATTTCTTAAGTTCGGAGGTTGTTTGTATGAAAGGAGAGGTTAATCTGGGAATATTTCATTCAGTCTATTGTCTTTCTGAAATATGGGCTGAAGATCAGCAACAGTTTACCCTAAGATGTTCATGTGGGGATTGTAAGTGACCACTAGGGGCACCCTGCTGTTGTCCTCCTTCTGTTGGTAATCCAGGAGGCTACTCCTTGGGATTCTTGTGGCTCTGTGGATCTGTTCATCTATAACTATTGGATGGTATCCTTGTTGTAGGAATGTATTCCTCAGTGATAGCAGGTGTTGTTTTCTGTCTTCACTGTCTGAACAAATCCAAATGTATCTCAGAGCTTGGCTGTAAATGAGACTTATTTATGTGTCCTGGGTGAAAGCTGTTCCATCTCAGATATGCTGGGCGGCCTGTAGGTTTATGATAGACTGATGTTTGTATAGTATTGTTTTTATTGTATAGGGTCATGTCCAGGAAATGTACCTGAGATTGTGTTGACTTCCTCAACTTCAAATTTATTCTTTCCTCCAACAGTAGTGTTCTCTCTCTACACATTCCTACTTCAAATCTCATTTCCTCACAAATCCCCATTCCATCTTTAAATCCTTCAACTCCCTCCTCCACCCCTCTCTCCTCCTCTTGTCTATCTCTACCCTGGACTTCTCTATCCACTTCACCTCCAAAATAGAGACCATCCATCATAACATTCGTTCTCAACAGTCTTTTTCCCCACCAGACTTTCCACCTATCCTTCTTCCCCACTATTTATGAGGACGAAGTACACACCATTCTCTAATACTGTCCTACTCCACTTTCTCCCTCAACTTCATCCCCTCTCACCTACACTTCCTGTATCCCACCACACTCACCTCTTCAATTGTTCCCCAACTCCTTTGGACACCCTGATCTCACCCATCCTAAGAAAAACCTCCCTTGGCCCTGCCACTCTCTCTAACTAATGCCCAATCTCTCTTCTCCCCAACCACCTGCCATCTTCCTTTCATCTCACTCCCTTCTCGATCCACATCAATCTGGTATTCGCTCACTCCACTCCACAGACATTTCCCTTGTAAAGGTCACAAACAATCTTCTTACTGGAAACTCTAAGGGATATTTCTCCCTACTCATCCTTCTTTACCTCTCTACAGCCTTCAACACAGTGGACCATCCTGTCCTCCTGCAAATCCTCCACTTATTCAGCCTCCGTATCACCGTTCTCTCCTGGCTTATCTTTTACCTTCTTCGTCTCTACCCCTGACTATATTTCCTCTCATCACCCTCTACCTGCCAGTATCTCCCTAGGGTCCGTACTTGGCCTACTTTTTTGTCCTTGTACATTTACTCCCTCTGTAATTATATCAGCTCCTTTGACTTCCAATACTACCTTTATGCCATGACAAAACCCAAATTTGCCTTTCCTCCAATGATCCTCTCCCCAACCCTTCTCTCCCATGTTTCAGCTATCTCTTCTTGGATGTCCCAGTGCTTTCTGAAACTTAACATGTCTAAGATCAAACTCATTGTCTTTCTTCCCATCCAGTATCCTCTCCCTTCCTCTCCTTAACCACTGACAACAATTCCCTCTCTTCTGTTACATAAGTTCACAGCTTGGGTGACATCTGTGACTCCTCTCTCTCCTTCACTCCCCATTTTCAGTCCCTCTTCCAGTCATGCTGCTTTCACCCATGTAACATCTCCAGATTATTTCTCACTCTGGATGCTAACAAAACTCTCATCGACTGGCTCAATATATCTTGACTCAATTATTGCAACCAACTCCTCTCTGGCCTCCTGTGGTGAAAGCAGGTCAACAAATAAAGATTAACTTCATCTGGCATTCCCTCCCAGCCAGCAATAAACTATGAATGTATATTACTGTATGTTTTTATTATTTGTTGCTTTACCCCTTCTTAAATGTCAGCAGGTGATTTCCTTAGATACTGCTAGTTTCTCCAGTATGGACCATAAAAGAGCTATTGTCATCTGGGGTTATCAGGCCATTCAGGCAGAAGATACCCTGAGAAGTTGTGTTAACCATTTGCTAAAGACTTTTGCAGGACTACCTCTGATAATGATTGGCCATGTTGTGCTGGATGTGCCGGTCAGCTGTGGAACCACTTTTAGTTAAAAAGACACTTATGGATTGGAAAATACACTTAATCAAGTTAACTTTTACTATCTGACAAATGGATGTTCTCTACTGATCTCAGCTAGACTTCCTGTGGAAACTCTCTACAGGGTGCCTGCTGCAACCCAAAGAGTTGTGTGACCTATAAATAAATCTATTTTTGATATAAAATAAAGTATGCTTGCACATTAACAGTTGTCTGCCTAAGTGAAACAAACTAAACCCAGACTGTTCACGAGCATCAATAACTAGCGCACGAGGCAGACTAATGGCAAATCAACTACTCTGACCAACAAAACAGAAACCTCATTCTCACATGAATCTCCCCATTTCAATCAGTCCTCAACAATGCAGCTCAACTTATTTTCCTTTCTGTTCATTGTGTGTTGGCCTCACCTCTCCACTATACAGTGTCCCAATCTGCAATGCTATCTACAGCAGCAGTGGCCAACCTGTGGCTGCAGAGAAACATGTGGCTCTTTGAGCTTTGAAATGTGGCTCCTGACCAGGAGCATCAATGAAGCATTGTTCTCCAGAGACGGGCAGGGGTAGATTGGAAAACATTCAGCTGCTCGACTGTCTATGAGCAACCACATCTTGTGAACTCCTCTGAATAATGGAGAGATGCCACAGTGTCACACACAATCCAATCAGGAAAGGAGGAGGCGAGAGTGTAGTGTGCTCTTTCTCCTTCCTCTACACAGACAAGTAAGGGGTGTGTGAAATCTTATAGCATGTGAAGAGGCTGAAGGAGATATGATGGCATTTAGGGAGATCTGGTGGAATGTGTGTAGGTCTGTAGACATGTGGAGAAGTTTGATTGACATGTATGGAGTATGTGGGGAGATCTGATGGCTTGTATGGGGAATTTGGGTAGATATGTTGGCATGTGAGGAGGCTAATGGGCATGTAAGGGGCATGTGGGGAGGTCTGATGGCATGTATGAGAAATATGTGTGGATCTGATGACATATGTGGAGGCTGATGGACATGCAAGGGGCATGTGTTGAAGTCTGGTAGCAGGTGAGGAGGTCTGATTTGCGTGCGAGGAGATATAAATGCATGTAGGGAGGTCTGATGGGAATGTAAGGGGCATGTGGAGAGGTCTGATTGTAAAGGGAATATGGGGAGATCCAATGGGCATGTAAAGAGGTCAGAGGGCAGGTTAAGAGGTCCGAAGGACTGTGAATGCAGTAGCATTGTGAGCTACTATGAAGAGACTATAAATAGCCCTTTCAACTTTCCTCCACAGTGTGGTAAGAGCTGTGCAGTGCAGAGCTGTGCTGATTTGATGATTATTCTGAACATTTTCACAATGTGTTGGATATTTTCTTTTTTGCTTAGCAAGATATTGTAAATCATGTTATATTTACAATGTATATGTGATAGTGTGTATACGCATATTTATACTGGGTATATGTATATGCACAGACATATGAAAGGTAAAGTTGACTCTTTGTAGTACCTATAGATATTTTTTGGGTCTTGAATACTGACTGGTTGGCCACCTCTGGTCTACAGTGCTGACTACACTGACTCCCTATCCCCGCAGCATTCAGTTTAAACTCCTTACCCTCTCATTCTTCTCCCCCTACATCTCTAACTTCATCACTCTCCACAATCCCTCCCCTCAGATCTGCCAATGATCACTGCCTCATCTCCTCACTGATTACCTCTTCTGACTCCTACCTCCAAGACTTCTCCCTTGTAGAACTACCTCCAACACCCAATCAGACTATCCACTATTCTCCAAGGTTTCAAATGTGACCGCAAAACTCATCTCTACATCAAAGCCTTAAAGCCCTCTTCCTAACTCATCCCCTACTGCCCTGCCTCATACCAGCCATCCCACTTTGTGTCGGCTCCCCCTCTACCTGTATTGTTCATTATGGTCAATTATATCTGGTGTATTTATATTGGACCCTACACAAAAATTACATTGTCAATCAACCACTTGGTTAGTAACATTTTTTACTAAGCCAATTACCCAGAAACAGAAGTGGCTAAATGTAAATACATAGTTTGTCTACTACCAATTCAAATTATTATTATTATTAATTTTTATTTATAGGGCGCCACAAAGGATCCGTAGCGCCGTACAAGGACAAACAATGGCACAGTACAAGGTGAAACAGCACAGTACAAGTAACAGTAAACACTATAACTCTGGAGGCTCAGGCACAGCATGAAAGAGAGGGAGGGAGGGGAAAAGTGAGTATAGGCAGGTAACTATGGCCCAAGAGGGTGCGCACGGATGACAGGTTGAGAGTCACTGAGTGGAGCGGAGAGAAGCGAGAGAAGACAGAGGGCAGAGGGACCGAGAGGAGGTGAGCTGAGTAGCTGGAGAGCGCAGGAAAAAGTGATGGAAACAGGAGGTAGGAGAGCCCTGCTCAAAGGAGCGAACAATCTAAAGGGAGGGGAAATCAGACAGACACATGGATGAGACGGAGAGATGGGAGAAACGGAGACGGAGTCGAGGAAGGGGGAGAAGGGAAGAAGGGATGAGAAAGAGAGGTAGCCGACCGGTGGGAGTTTAGGCATGAGACTGGAAGGCTTTAAGGAAAAGGTGGGTTTTGAAAGAAGACAGGCAGATAATGGGCAAAAAATTTATTGTAGTGACAAATCCTCTTCATGTTTCTTGGTATAACAGGCAATAGTAACTTAGATGAGGTCACACGTCAGGCTCTCAGGTTCTGCCACTTACCTCTTCTCTGCCTTTTCAAGTTGTCCCTGTGGTCCTCACGCTCTGCTGGTTTCAAACCTTTCTGTATGATGCTCTCCAGTCTATCTCCACTCCAAGGATCCCTCAAGAATCAGAGTTTGGGCGCAGCCATATTGGATTTGATCACATGATTCCTCTCAGCCAATCAGGTGAAAACAGCCTCCTTTTCAGATTCCCTCCAAAACCAGTCCATGGGAGCTGCCATCTTGGATATAGTCACCTGATCCATCTCAACAACTCAGAGTGCTACTTCTGCCCAGCTGATTGCAGTCTCCAATCAGGAATCAACAACAACTATAAACGGACTTCCTGGAGCCCTTACCTGTTGCCAGTGTGACGCTGTATTTTAGATGCCAGCCTGGTTCCCAACAGTTTGCAGCCTTGCTAGCTATCTTGCTTCAGCCATGCTCTTAATCCAGCTTTGACAGTGCAGTCTGCATTCTGGTTCCGTTACAGCAATCCTCTTCCAGCATTACAGTCTGGTCCAGCAATCCAGTTACTCTTCTTTGTCCTCTGCTAGTGTAATTACCATCTGCACCAGTCCATTCACTACATGTAGAGGAACACTATCAGGCCACCCAGCTTTGTCCATGCAGTTACCAGTCCAGCTCCAGAGACACAACCCAGTCCTGGTACAGACAAATCGTCAGGCGTGACAGATGAACAGGAGTTGCTTGTAAGAGTGAATAGCTATAGAAAAGTGGAACACAGACAAACACCATAAAATAAGTAGACTATACAGGAGAGAACACTTGATGTATTTGGAAAATCAGATAACAGCCTGTATAAATCCTGTATAAGTCTATAAATAGCCTTGCCTGGTTTTTTTCACGGTAATATTATGGGTATTACAGGGTATTGTTGTAGGAGTAAAGATATTTTGTCTTTAAAGGTCCCTATTATAGACCTTATGAGTTCTTTGTCTTGGGGTGACAATGGATACTGTAGTACTGTATGTAATGGTTTGTAGGGATTAAACTGCATTTTAACAGCTTATATGCTGAGGATTTTGCCTCGTTTATCTGCATGTTATGACCACAAACAAGATTGTACAGCTGCAAGAATGTCTTTCATTATTTTAGAAGACTGTTTACAGCTAGAGCAGGTTGGGCTAACAAAACGACCAGTACCTCATGTTCACTGATCAAATGTACAGTTAAGTAAATTCCACCCATGCAGCACAAAATAGAAATTGAAAACACCTACCACAATGATAGTTTTAGAGGAGACTGGAATATAAGAGAATTCCAAAGATTTAAATACAGACTTAGAGGCTCCTGTAACTAACAAGCATTCTACCGCTTTTCCTAGTATAGTACAAATAACAGAAGGACCTGATTGGCCTAAGGGGACCAAAGGTGCATCTGGATCCTGGCAATAGTCTTTGAGGTTAAAATATATGGGTTACAAGGAAGGTTTGTCTAGTTATCGATTTATTCGCTTTCAAGTTTGCTTTTTTACAGTAGTGGCAGGTATTAGGGTCACTCTCAGGCTGAAATCCTCACCCATTTCATTACCTCTGCCTCTACAACATCCCTTAAACTGTCCTTGGCTTTGCATGTTAATTAATAATACCTGTACAAAAACATTGACCACTGCTTCTATAGAGGATATTTCAGTATTCTGGATATCTGAATACCATTTTAGTCTCTCTGTAACCCACAAGCAGTAACCCTTTATTTTCTTTACTGTTTACCGACCAATCTGTTTTCCTAGGAGTGATATAATGCACCATCAGTATTGACTGTTTTTCTGGAACTGCAGGGAATAGCCAAATTGCCCACCAAATACATTTTAAGCAGTTTAACCATGATTGCCAGGGACAGAAGGAGGCCCTGTCCCAGAGCACTTCTTTTTCTCACTTTTTGAATGATATGAGAGACAATAATTAGCTAATTATTATCACAAACCACAACAATATTGGTTCAACCCTTGGGCAGATATAGTCATGTAAGTGGTGCCCTTAAAGCTCATTACCTTAAAAAAAAAAGTTATTATGTATGTTTCATCTACATTCTGGCACTTGGCTTGCAGACTGAGGTGCAGAAGCAATAGAGATGAAGGTTCCCGGAGTTGCTGCACTGCGGCATTGCCTATTCTGCATCTGAACAGAATGTAGGCATAGGAGAAGCACTTTTATATTATTAATTATTATTCATTTTTATACGTTAGGAACCACAAAGTGTCCGCAGCACCGTAGAGGAACAAACAATAGGACAATACAAGGTATAACATTACGGTACAATAAACAAGCAGCACAATAATTCAGCTACCTCAGAGTACAACTAAAGAAAGGGTGAGGGAAAGTCAGCACAGCAGGAAACCTGCTGTGCCCAAGAGTGTGGGCGCAGCAACAGGTTAAGAGCTATAGAAAGGGTGCAGTGAAAAGCAGGAGCGGAGTCAGTGGGCAGGAGGCAAAAGAGGAAGGTGGGCAGAGTAGCTGTAGAGCAGAGTTGAAAGTGGTGGAAACAGGAGGTAAAAGGACCTTGCTCAGAGGAGCTTTCAATCTAAGGGGAAGGGCGGACAAACCGAAGACATAGGGAAAGTGAAATGGGGAACAAAGCAAGAAGGAGGAAGGGGAGAGAGGGAGAGGTAGCCAACAGGTCGGTATTTAGGCAGATGACAAAGACTTTTAAAAAGAGGTGGGTTTTTAATGCCTGTTTGAAACTACTTAGATTGGGGGAGGTTCTGATAGCACGAGGGAGATTGTTCCAATGGAGGGGGCAGCACGGGAGTAGTCTTGAATAAGTGAGTAAGAAAAGTTAATCAGTGGGGAGGAGAGCCAGACAATTGTTGGCCGATCGCAGAGGGTGGGAAGGTGTGTGAATAAACAGGAGGTTGGAGATTTAGGGAGCAGTTGAGTTGGAGAGGGCCTTGTATGCGAGGGTGAGGAGCTTGAAAAGGATCCTGTATGGGAAGGGGAGCCAGTGAAGGGCATGGTAGAGAGGGGAGAGAGATATGGAGCGGCGAGAAAGGAAGATGAGTCTTGCGGCAGCATTAAGTACAGAACGAAGAGGAGCGAGATGAGAGTGGGGGAGGCCAATGAGGAGAAGGTTACAGTAGTCAACCGAGAGATGATCAGGGAATGGATGAGAGATTTGGTGGCGTCCTGGGAGAGGAAGGGCCGAATGCGAGCAATGTTGCCTAACTGGATGTGGCAGGATTTGGCAAGAGAATGGATGTGGGCGACAAAGAAGAGAGAGGAGTCGATGGTGACATCGAGGCAGCAAAGTTGGGGAACAGATGATATAGTGGAGTTGTCAACAGTGACAGACAGCTCAGAGAGGGAGGGGATTTTAGATGGCGAAAAGTCAATAAGTTTGGTTTTAGCAATGCTAAGCTTTAGAAAGCTGGCAGACATCTAGGAGGAGATGGCAGAGAGGCAGGCGGACACCCTAGAGAGGAGGGATGGAGAGAGCTCAGGAGATAAGAGGTAGAGTTGGGTGTCATCGGCATAGAGGTGGTACTGGAGGCCGAAGGAGCTAATGAGCTCACCCAGGGAGAAGGTATATAGTGAAAACAGCAAAGGGCCAAGAACAGAGCCAAAGAGGTGAGCGAGGTGGGAGTAGACAGTGGGGGAGAGGAAGCGAAGGAGGTGAGAGGGGATAGGATCCAGGGGGCAGGTTGAAGGGGCGTAGGAAGAAATGAGAGAGTGGACTTCATCACCCGAAGTTGGGCGGAAGGAGTAGTGGGGATGGTGGCTGAGGGGAAAGGAGGGATGAGAGCAGGGGGTGATGGAAGAGTAATTGGAGGAGGAGATTTTGAGCCTGATGGCCTTAATTTTAGAAGAGAAAAAGGAGGCAAAGTCAGTGCAGTAAGGGAGGATAGGAGGGGAGGAGAGGGAGGCATAGGAGAGTGTTGAAGGTGGCAAAGAGGCGGCAGGGATTGGGGGACTGTGAAGATATGAGAGATTTAAATAAGGATTGTTTAGCGAGGGAGAGGGCAGAGCTCTAAGAAGAGAGGATGAACTTAAAGTGAAGGAAATCAGCAAGAGAACAAGATTTTCTCCAGTGTCGTTCAGTGGTACGGGTACATTTTTGGAGGAAGTGGGTAAATTTGGGGTGTCACAGTTGGAGTTTGGAGCAGCGAAGTTGGACAGAAGTGGCAGGGACAACAGCATCAAGAGTGGAACTGAGGGCTTGGTTGTAGGGGGGGGCACCTGTTTGGGGAAGACCAGGGAGGATATAGGTGATAGGAGAGTTTTGAGAGAGGATAAAGAGCACCAAGGTTGCGTCTAGTCTGGGTAGGTCTGGGGGTGGGGAGGGGTGCAGGAGACGAGGAGAGGAAAATGAGAGGAGATGGTGATCAGATAGTGGGAAGGGAGATATGGAGAAATCAGAAAGACCACATAGGTGGGTGAAGACAAGGTCAAGGTAGTGCCCAAGGCAGTGGGTAGGGGAAGAGGACCACTGAGAAAGACCATGGGAGGAAGAGAGGGCAAGCAGCTTGATGGAGGCAGGGTCAGTTGGGTTGTCGATTGGGATGTTGAATTCACCTAAGATAATGGAAGGGAGGTCAGAGGAGAGGTGGTGGGGAAGCCAGGCTGCAAAATTGTTAAGGAATTGGGAAGTGGGACCAGGGGGCGGTAGAGGACAGAGACACGGAGATAGATGGGGTAGAAAAGACGGATAGAATGGACTTCAAAAGAGGAAAAGGAGAGGGAGGGTTTAGCAGGAATAACTCTAAAAGTGCAAGTGGGGGAAAGGAGGATGCCCACCCCACCACCTGGACTGTCACCAGGTCTGTCGGAGTGGGTGAAAGAGAGATCACCGTAGGAGAGAGCAGCAGAAGATGTAGTGTCTGAGTTGGAGATCCAAGTTTCAGTAATGGCAAAAAGGTTAAGAGAGTTCGATAAGAAGAGGTCGTGGATAGAGGGCAGTTCATTTCGGACAGATCTGGCATTCCAGAGGGTACAGGAGTAGGGGAGAGATGGAAGTGGGGAGATGCGAATAAGATTGGCAGGGTTAGTGGTGCGCTAGGGTGTGCTGGAGCTAAGGAGTGAAATGGGGCAAGTGGACAGTGTGGGAATGGGACATGAGCAGGGAGGCATGGTGTGGGGAGAGGAGGAGTAAAACAGAAGGCAATAAGATGTAAAAATAGGTAGTTGTCAGGATTCAAACCCGGGGCTTCTGCCTCCGTGGACTGCTGCTCTGCTGACTGAGCTATTCTGGCTGCTGGACAGCTCCTTGCCTTTATTCGGTGTTCTAGATCAGTTCCAGTGATCTCCTGATCTTCCAGCATGCCTTAGCTCCACCCCTTGACTTCCTATAAAAGCCTGGCCAGTTCCTGTCTCCAGTGCCTGATTATTGTGCTCTGTGCCTGTGATCTAGCTCCTGCTCCTGTTGCTGTTCCTGTCTACCTGCATCTACTACGCGTGTACCAACCTCGGCTTGCCCTCCACTACGCTTCTGCCTCAACCTTTGGACTTCTGCGCCTCTCTGTGTACCGAACCTGGCTTGTTTGACCTTTCTTCCATCTCATCTCCTGTTAGCCAGCCTTCCTCCCTGCCACTGGGCTCCTATCCAGTCTCCAGACCGTGACAGTAGTATACCCCCAGTGCTAGCGTCATCACTGGCATACGGGATGCTATATAAACCTAATGTAGTGAACGTGAAGAGGTGTACACGGTCTGCAACAATGTTGTTACATGTCAAAGTAACATCCACATGAACGCCAGAAACCAAGGTTTCCCAGCGAAACATTGCTTAGAGCATCACACTGCCACCGCCGGCTTGCCTTCTTCCCATAGTACATCCTGGTGCCATCTCTTCCCCAGGTAAGTGACGCACACGCACCTGGCTATACACAAGATGTAAAAGAAAACGTGATTCATCAGACCAGACCACCTTTTTCCATTGCTACATGGTTGAGTTCTGGCACTCATGTGCTCATTGTAGGCTCTTTCAGTAGAGGACAGGGTCAGCATATGCACCCTGGCCAGTCTGCGACTACAACAGCCCTATACGCCGCAAGCTGCAATGCACTGTGTGTTCTGACACCTTTCTATCATAGCCAACATTTACTTATTCAGAAATATATGCTACAGTAGGTCTTCTGTGGGATTGGACCAGATGGGTCACTCTTCAATCCTCCACATGCATAATTGAGCCTTGGGCACCTATGATGGGTTGTCCTTGTTTGGACCACTTTATATTTGGTAGCACATCCTTTGGTCAAATAACTGCAATCAATTGCTTCCTAGAGCCATAGATGGGCTTCCTGAGCAGTTTGGTCAACTGTTTTTGTGCAAACTGCTCCACTTTTCCCAGATTTTAAGGGTGTCTCCTTCCAACTACTGTTTTCAGATCTCTCCACAGTTTTTCCATTGAATTTAGATCTGGACTCTTTGCTGACCATTTCAGAACAGCCCAGTGTCTTGCTATGTTCCTTTCTTTGTAATTCAAGGCAAGATAGAGGCAGGAGAGAAGTTCAAACAACTGTGAATTTATTTTGAATATATTGAAAACATCCAGAGTAATCAATGATCAGATATAGAGAAAACACAACTACCAACTGATTAATCAGCACAAAACAAAGTCTCTAATAATGGTAGTCTCAGACAGCTGTAGTAATTAAAGATCTTCAGAGACACTGACAGTCTGTAGTACAAAACGTATAATAGATGTTCTGCTAGTAGACAATAGTACTCACAGATGCAATCTTGTTAATGGAGGATATCCAATATTCCTGAACAACTGAGGGCAGCAAAAGTCCAAGTGCAACTGAGACAAGCCCAGAGCCTCTCAGTGCAGTATCAACAGGCAGAGTGATGTAGAAATATTTACTTCCTAGCCAGCAGACAATTGTTTCATATAAGTAGTTCTTTGTTAAAGCTGCAGTACTTACTGAAAATTTAAAATTTGGAGTAGTAATGCTGTTTGCCAAGGTACAGAGTTAGATTTTAAGCAGAAAATCGGTAACTGAAGAATCTCAGAGAGCAGGCTGTTCAGGAGTCTACAGTAACTTGTATTACTAACATTGATTGCAGTGAACAGGAGCGGGTTTAAAATTCCAAAGGTCCAATCAGGTCAGCAGAATAACACACTCTACATTAATGAGACAGATGTGCAATGACTTATGCTCACCACATATACAGTCAGTGATTTAGGCTCACCAGAATTAAAGAGAAAGTCCAAATATCCAGATACATCTCCACATATGCCTCTCGTGGTATATCATTTGCAGATACTGCAGGGATAGTGCAAAGATACACAATGATGATGACCACAGTAGCACAATCTAGTCACTTCTGAGTGGGTGACTGTTTATTAATTTATCCAGCTTATAGTATTTAATTCATTAGCGTTGCAGCTATATTACATCAAATCATGGCCATCTTCATTCATATTACCTTTTTCTTGGACAACTGCAGGAAAGAACGTTGCAATTGGGTTTTTAAGGAGAAAACAATGTGGAGGTGCTAGTATTCTATATGGAAAATGCAATGTTCACATACAGTAATAATTATCAAGACACTCCTCTCTTGTGTATGTGTCTTTTCTCCGCCCAGACTCCCATCCCACCATGACCACTCTATTGTCATCAATAACACCACCATCTCCTCTGTCACCCAACTTCGCTGCCTGGGTATCACCCTCGACTCTTCTCTCTCTTTTGCCCCCCACATTCATTCCCTTGCCCAAGCCTGTCGCTTCCAACTACGCAACATCGCCCGCATCCGTCCTTTTCTCTCTCAGGATGCCACCAAAACTATCATCCACGCATTCATCATCTCCCGCCTCGATTATTGTAACCTCCTCCTCACTGGCCTCCCCCACTCCCCTCTCTCCCCCCTCCGCTCTATACTCAATGCGGCTGCAAGACTCATCTTCCTCTCACGCCGCTCCTCCTCTGCCTCCCCTCTCTGCCTTGCCTTACACTGGCTCCCCTTCCCCTATCATCATCATCATCATTTATTTATATAGCGCCAACATATTCCGTAGCGCTTTACAATTGGGGACAAACGTAATAAACTAATAAACAAACTGGGTAAAACAGACAAAGAGGTGAGAAGGCCCTGCTCGCAAGCTTACAATCTATGGGACAATGGGAGATTGACACATGAGGTTAAGTATACATTTTGCATCTTGGCCCAGCCAGACTGCAAAGGTAGGGTGACTCATAAGCTAAATGATCCTGTCACACAACAATGTTGGTCCGGGGGTAGTTGTCTTGTGTAAAATTGTGTAACAGGCTAAAGGTAGTGAGGTTAAGATGGTGGTTGAGGAATATTATAAGCTTGTCTGAATAGGTAGGTTTTCAGAGAACGCTTGAAAGTTTGTAGAACAGAGGAGAGTCTTATTGTGCGAGGGAGAGAGTTCCATAGAGTGGGTGCAGCCCGAAAAAAGTCCTGTAACCGGGAATGGGAGGATGTAATGAGGGTGGATGAGAGACGCAGATCTTTTGCAGAACGGAGTTGCCGAGTTGGGAGATATTTTGAGACAAGAGAGGAGATGTATGTTGGTGCAGTTTTGTTGATGGCCTTGTAGGTTAGTAAAAGTATTTTATATTGGATTCGGTAGAAGACAGGCAGCCAGTGTAGAGACATACAGAGTGATTCAACAGAGGAATAGCTATTTGCAAGGAAAATCAGTCTTGCCGAAGCATGCAAAATAGATTTTAGGGGTTTGAGTCTGTTTTTGGGAAGACCAGTAAGGAGGGAATTGCAATAGTCAATGCGGGAGATGATTAGTGCATGAATTAAGGTTTTAGCAGTGTCTTGTGTGAGATATGTGCGGATTCTGGAAATGTTCTTTAGATGTATGTAACATGATTTAGATATAGAGTCAATGTGGGGAACAAAGGATAGGCGTGAATCAAGGATTACACCTAGGCAGCGAGCTTGTGGGGTGGGATTTATGGTCATGTTATCAACAGAGATAGAAATGTCAGGTATGCTCTTGTTGGCGGGTGGGAATATTATTAACTCTGTTTTAGAAAGATTAAGTTTGAGTTGACGAGAGGACATCCAAGATGAAATGGCAGAAAGACAGTCAGTTACACGGGACAACACAGATGTCGAGATATCAGGAGAGGATAGATAGATTTGGGTATCATCCGCATAGAGATGATACTGAAAGCCAAAGGAACTTATTAGATTTCCAAGAGAAGCGGTATAGATAGAGAACAGCAGAGGACCTAGCACCGAGCCTTGTGGTACTCCAACTGATAGGGGAAGCGGAGCAGAGGTGGCTCCAGAGAAATTAACAGTGAAAGAGCGATTAGAGAGGTAAGATGAGAACCAGGATAGAACTGTGTCTTGAAGACCTAGGGATTGCAGCGTTTGTATGAGAAGAGAGTGGTCAACGGTGTCAAATGCAGCCGAGAGATCAAGGAGAATTAGGAGAGAGTAATGGCGTTCAGTCTTAGCAGTGATCAGATCATTAACAACCTTGGTCAGCGCAGTCTCTGTGGAGTGCTGAGAACGAAAGCCAGACTGAAGAGGATCCAACAGGTTGTTTGTGGAAAGAAAGCGTGTGAGGCGAGTGTAGGCAAGTCTCTCTAGAAGCTTGGAGGGGCAAGGGAGCTGAGAGATGGGACGGTAATTTGAGAGAGAGTTTGGGTCGGAGTTTTGTTTTTTTAGAATAGGAGTAATCACTGCATTCTTGTATAGTGTTGGAAAGATGCCAGTAGAGAGTGAGAGATTACAGATTTGAGTTAGAGGTGAAATGAGCACAGAAGACAGGGATCTACCAATTTGCGAGGGAATAGGATCAAGAGGACAGGAGGTAGAGTAGGAAGATAAGAAGAGCGTAGAAATTTCCTCTTCATTTGTGGGGTCAAATGAAGAAAGGGTGTCAGAGGGTAGTGGGAAGGAAATGAGCTGATGGCTTGTTGAGGAAGAGGATACCATTTCTAGTCTGATCTTGTCAATCTTGTCCTTGAAGTAGGAAGCAAGATCCTGAGCACTGATAGTAGATGGAGGGTTCGGGGTGGGAGGATTGAGAAGATGATTAAATGTATTGAAAAGGCGTTTGGGGTTAGAAGCCTGAGCATAGATAAGAGATTGAAAGTATGTTTGTTTTGCAGTGTCCAGAGCATTTCGATAGGAGTGGTAGAAAGAAGTATATGTGAAGAAGTCATTAGAGCTTCGAGATTTACGCCAGTGACGTTCTGCTTTACGGGACAGTTTTTGAAGATTTCGTGTTGCTTTGGTGTGCCACGGTTGACATCGAAGTCGACGTGTAGTATGAAGTGTCGCTGGAGCCACTTGATCAAGGGCCGTTGCTAAGGTTAGGTGAAAGTGAGGTACTGCCATCTCAGGGGATGAGAATGTAGAGATAGGGGAGAGAAGGTGTTGGAGAGAGGTGGAAAATTGTTGAAGATTAATAGAATTAAGATTTCTACGAGTATGAGGAGGCTTGGTTGAGTTAGACAGTAGAGAGGTTAGAGCAGTGGGGGTGAGAGTGTAGCTGATAAGGTGATGATCCGAGAGGGGGAAGGGTGTATTAATAAAATTAGAAACTGAGCATAGTCTAGAGAAAACAAGATCAAGGCAGTGGCCATCCTTATGAGTAGATGATTCAATCCACTGGGAGAGGTCAAGTGAGGATGTTAGAGAGAGTAGTTTGGAAGCAGCTTTGGAAGGTGGGTTATCAATGGGGATGTTGAAGTCACCCATGATGATGGTGGGGATGTCTGAAGATAAGAAGTGAGGGAGCCATGCAGAGAAATCCTCAATAAATTGTTGGTGTGCTCCAGGGGGACGATAGATCACCGCAACACGTAGGGAGAATGGATTAAAAATGCGAATAGCATGTACTTCAAAAGATGTGAACGTGAGTGATGGGACATTTGGTAGAACTGTGTATGTGCACTGTGGGGAGAGAAGTAGTCCAACCCCACCTCCTTGTCTGCCTTCAGGTCTGGAGGTGTGGGTGAGATGGAGGCCACCATGTGAAAGTGCTGCAGGTGAGGCAGTGTCTGATTGCATGAGCCATGTTTCTGTTATTGCCAGAAGGTTGAGGTTTTTTGAGAGGAAGAGATCATGAACGGAGGTAAGTTTGTTACAAACAGAGCGTGCATTCCAAAGGGCACATTTAAAGGACTTGGGAAGAGAGGGGAGACAGGTGATGTGTTTGAGGTTTGCTATAGAACGGTAGTGTTCTGATGTATGTGTGTGTGAGGAGTGTGGGGGACCTGGATTAGGTGATATATCACCAGCTAATAGAAGCAGAGTGAGCGAGAGATAGGCAAGGGGATTGTAAGATGTGTGGCCTTTTATTTTCTGGCGACAGGTGGAGGCTGTACTTGTTAGAGATAATAAATAGGACAACAGTTCATGGGTGTTAAATAGAGGTGAGTGGAGTAATGCAGGTGCAATATGAACAAATGTTTGTGTTGGTGGAGGGATCAAAGATGACACAGTCCTAAAGATCATGCCATGAAATGAGACTAAGAAAAGCAATTTGTGAAACATTGTGATAAAAGGGGTAAAAGCAAGGGTATTTTAAGAATTACCTCTTAGCAGTATTCCATATATTCCCCTACAGAATCCTTTTCAAACTCCTCACCACCACTTACAAGGCTCTCTCCAACTCTACTGCCCGTATATCTCTAACCTCCTCTCCATTCACACTCCTGCCCGCTCCATGCGCTCGGCCAATGACCGCCGCCTCTCCTCCACTCTTATCACCTCTTCCCACTCCAGAATCCAAGACTTTTCCCGTGCAGCCCCCCTTCTTTGGAACGACCTCCCTCGTTCCATCCGTCTCTCTCCTACTCTGTGCTCCTTCAAACGTGCACTCAAAACTCACCTCTTCCTCAAAGCCTACCAACCATCTACTTAACCCCCATCTCCTCCCTTTAGCTCATCCTCCCTTCTCTCCTCTTGCCTCAACTGGCTCCTCTTGTGCCTGGTCTGTTTACCCCCCCTTAGGATGTAAGCTCGTATGAGCAGAGCCCCCTCCCCATCCTGTCTCCATACCTGTTTTTCCGCTCCATCTTTGCTGCATATGACTGGCTGGAGTTTCTGAAGTATTGGTACTTTTTGTTCATTGTTCTGTATGGTTTCACCCTGTATAGTCTACTGTTAGTACTGTGTGCGGCGCTGCGGACACCTTGTGGCGCCTAACAAATAAATGTTAATAATAATAATAATAATAATAATGACACTTCATTAAATTTTTATGTTGTGCACAGCTAGAATACTGCAACTTTCTCATTTACTACTGACACTATAAAGCTGCATCTCTATGCAATGGTTAGGTGTAAGCACAGGCAACTCTACCATTCGCACTTTCCACAGTTTCATTATTAAAGATCTAGTACATAGGTCTATATATGTAAATCATTGCATTTTATTTCCTAAACAATTGGGTAATATCCCCTCATTGGAAAGAAAATTTATTTGATATATTTTCTCTTTGCACCATCTCTCAATTGTATGGATTCATTCATGCATTCATCACTCAAAAGTGATCTGCATAATGCTGCTATACACGAATTTCATCCTATATTTTGTCATTACTATATCTGAGTTATTATTCTCCTATAGTTTGCAGTTAATGCTTGAAGTTCATATATAAGAGAGGTTAAATCTCATAATCTTATTTATTAATCTGCATCTAAGTATTAAATATTAGGAATGTCTATTGTTCTAATAAAGTGGGTTATTGCTCTTATAGTTTTCTAAGAGAAGGGTGCAATCTACCAAACAATTGTACAGTAGCTGCTATTCTCTACTTAAATAAATTGAACTTTGTGTCCACTATAACATATCTATTCTTTAATAGCAGCTAATGAAGATTGCACGACTCTCTTAAGTGGTTATAAAGATACAACCTGTCAGGCGCCGTCCGCACGGCCGCCTGACTGCCTGACCGCGCGTCTGGTTGCTATGCAACCAGACGCATCACTTCCGGATCCCCCCTGCCATCTGACTCCTAGCTGTATGACGCGCCCCGTTGCTAGGCAACGGGACACTATGTGGATTCCCGGCGGCAGGTATGACAGCGCTGCAGCGCTGATGCTGATTGGATCACCACACTATTTAAACCTCTTCCTGTCCTCTAATCAGTGCCAGAGTATCAGGTCTTCCTGTCTCCAGCGTTTGTGTGTACCAGTTGCTGTATTTGTTCCTGACATTCCTCGTGCTGCTTGTGACCCTTTTGACCCGGACCGTTTGACCACCCCTATCTGGATTCTGCCTTTGTACTGCGCTCCCTGAAAGTTACCGACTCGGCTTGCCTCACCATTCTTCTGGATTTCCCTTTGTACCTCCTCTACCTGAACGTTGCTGAACCGGCCTGTCTGACACCCCCTTGTATCTCGCTGTGGACTCTAGGAAGGACCGCGACCTGCGTGTCCCTGCAGCGGAGTCCATACTTCCTTGCGGGGGTTCCTGGTGAATACCAGGGGCACGTTAGACTCCGCGCCTTCCTCTGAGTTGCGCCAACAACAGCAGGTACCCACTATCAGTCATACACCAGGGGCACGTTAGACTCCGCGCCTTCCTCTGAGTTGCGCCAACAACAGCAGGTACCCACTATCAGTCATACACCCACTACCAGTCGTGACAGTATACTCTGGCCATGACAATGGAGGGGTCTGGTGAACCGTCTGCTCGTGACCTACTCCTGCATTTGGCTCAACGAGTGGAGCAACAAGAAGCAGCCCAAGCGCATCTTCTACAATGTGTCCAAGGGATTGCTACCCGCTTCGATACATTTCAGAATGCTGCACCCGCTACACCAGCCATAACCTCTGCGGCATCCACAGCATCCAGTGTGGTTACGGTCTCTACAGCGGCCTCCGGTGTACGCATCCCGACACCCGAAAAGTTTGACGGTGATCCCAAGAAGTGCAGGGGCTTTCTGAACCAATGTGCCATTCAATTTGAGTGCAACCCAGGGGCCTTTTCTTCAGAACGCACCAAAGTAGCCTTTCTCATCTCCCTCCTCAGTGGTCAAGCCCTTGCCTGGGCCTCACCTTTATGGGAACAAGGGGGTCCACTTCTTAATAACTCCAACTCTTTCATTGAAGCTTTCAGGAAAGTCTTCGATGATCCCGGAAGAGTTGCTTCTGCAGCTACCAGCTTGTTAAACCTCCGCCAAGGTGACCTGTCCGTGGGGCAATACGCAGTTCAATTTCGAACCCTGGCTTCCGAGTTAAAATGGAATAACGAAGCACTGGTGGCAACCTTTTGGCAAGGTCTGGTGGACCGGATTAAGGATGAGCTAATTTCCAGAGAACTCCCGGCTGAGTTAGGATCTCTCATCTCCATGTGCATCAAGGTGGATTTGCGCTACCAAGAGCGCACGCAGGAACGCTCTCCTGGCAAATGGTTCATACCATGGCTAGCACCCCAGTTTTCAAAATCCCATCCTGCCAGTGGACGAACCAATGCAAGTAGGACGCTCTAAATTATCCCTTGAAGAGAGGGAGAGACGCTTCAAACAACGCCTGTGTCTGTATTGTGGAGATCCGGGACACCTGCTAAGAGTTTGTCCCAAGAAACCGGGAAACTCTTCCTCCTAAACGGTGGCGGGGAGGCCGTTTTAGGAGAATCCACAGTTGCTCCCTATTCTAAAGAAAATTCCCCAGAATTTCAGATGACTGTCATCCTGAGCACCCCCAAGGGTACCTTTTCCACCACGGCCTTTGTGGACTCCGGCTCCTCCGGGAACTTCATTTCGGTGGATCTAGCTTCGCAGCTCCAAATACCTCTAAACCCATTGCCCCAACCGTTATCTCTGACGGCAGTCGACGGAAGTCGTGTCACTCACGGCTCC
Source organism: Mixophyes fleayi (assembly GCF_038048845.1). Lineage (NCBI taxonomy): Eukaryota > Metazoa > Chordata > Amphibia > Anura > Limnodynastidae > Mixophyes > Mixophyes fleayi. The sequence continues at coordinate 290,155,570 of NC_134402.1, forward strand.
ATCTCCTCCGTGACTTCTCCTGTTCGGTTGATGGTAGCAGTACTTCATAGCGAAATGATCCAACTTTTGGTGTTGCCGAGGTCCATTAATCCCCTCATCTTGGGGCTACCGTGGCTGAGAAAACATTCTCCTCAGATGGATTGGGACCACGCTCAAGTTATGTCGTGGGGTTCAGGATGTCGCTTTGAATGTCTGTCTAGAGTCTTGCCTCCAAAATGTCAAGTAATGGCTCATTCCGAGCTAACCCACCTTCCTGAGGCCTATATAGAATTCCAAGATGTATTCAGTAAAGTGGAAGCGGAGATCTTGCCTCCTCATCGTCCCTGGGATTGCGCTATTGTTTTATCTCCTGACCAACCCATCCCCAAAGGGAGGACCTACCCTTTATCTCGTCCAGAGACGTCAGCCATGTCTCAATATATTTCAGAAAACCTGAAACGGGGATTTATCCGCAAATCCACTTCCCCAGCGGGTGCAGGGGTTTTTTTTGTTAAGAAGAAGGATGGGTCTCTTCGGCCTTGTATTGATTATCGTCCTCTCAACCGCATCACTGTCAAAAATCGATATCCACTACCTCTCATCTCCGACCTCTTTGACAAACTCAGTGGATCTCAAATCTTTTCCAAACTAGATCTCCGTGGGGCCTATAATTTGATTCGCTTTAAAGAAGGAGACGAATGGAAAACGGCCTTTAACACCAGAGATGGACATTTCGAGTACCTGGTGATGCCCTTCGGCCTCTGCAACGCCCCAGCCATCTTCCAAACCTTTGTTAACGATATCTTTCATGACCTGTTATACACTTCTGTGGTAGTGTATTTAGACGATATATTAATATTTTCTAAAGATCTGAAGACTCATCGGGAACAAGTAAAGGAGGTCTTACGTAGACTCCGGAAACATCACCTCTACTGCAAGCTGGAGAAATGTGTGTTTGAGATTAGCCAGGTACCTTTTCTTGGTTTCATTGTGTCGGGTCAAGGTCTTTGTATGGATCCCACCAAGGTGTCAGCTATTCTGGACTGGCCTCAGCCACAAGGCCTTAAAGCTATTCAAAGGTTCATCGGCTTTGCAAACTATTATCGCCAATTTATTCAGGGATTCTCCACCATTATAGCCCCCATTACAGCTTTAACCAGGAAGACTGCCAACCCCAGGGTTTGGTCCTCGGAAGCCATGTCTGCCTTCATAACGTTAAAGAAAGCATTTTCTTCAGCCCCAGTTCTGTCCCAGCCAGATCAAGAACGACCTTTCTTCTTAGAGGTAGATGCATCCTCGGTAGGCATTGGGGCGGTGTTTTTTCAAGAGTCTCCGGCTGGCTCACACAACCCGTGTGGGTTTTTCTCCAGACGATTTCTTCCAAGTGAATGTAATTATGGAATAGGGGACAAGGAGTTACTGGCCATCAAGGCGGCTCTGGAGGAATGGCGACATCTGTTGGAGGGGGCTATATTTCCTGTTACTGTGTTTACCGACCATCGGAACCTAGTGTTCATTCAAGAGGCTCGTTGCCTTAATCCTCGGCAAGCCCGCTGGGCATCCTTCTTTGCTCGATTTAACATGAAGCTCACATTCTGCCCGGGAGCCAAGAACGGACGTGCCGATGCATTATCTCGCTCATTTGACGATTCCGATCGTTTAAGACCGTTGGTTCCTCAGCATATTATTGATCCTTCTAATATCGTAGCCCTTACTAGGACCAAAACGTCCTCTCCTCCTCCAGGCCGGTCATTCGTGGAACCCCATCTCCGGTTCAAGACCCTGCAGTGGGCTCATTCATCCCGCATTGCCGGCCATGCTGGAATAAAGAAGACAACATCGCTGCTTTGCCGACGCTTCTGGTGGCCTAATGTACGTGCCGATGTTGGGAAATTTATTGCTTCCTGCACTACTTGTGCTCAACACAAAACTTGTAGAAGAGTTCCGGCAGGCCTTCTTCGTCCACTCCCTATCCCCGATGCTCCTTGGGAAAGTGTGGCCATGGATTTTATCACAGACCTACAGATCGATTTTCGAAGATGGCACATTTTATTCCTCTAACTGGACTGCCCACGGCCAGTCGTCTGGCAGATATCTTTATCAAGGAGATATTCAGACTACATGGTTGCCCGAAGGAGATCATTTCGGACCGCGGAGTCCAATTCACATCCCAGTTTTGGAGAACCTTTTGTAAGAGATTGAACATAGAATTGAAATTCTCTTCGGGATACCATCCGCAAACCAACGGACAGACGGAGCGAATCAATCAGGATCTCGAGACATTCCTCCGCTGTTTTACCTCCGACAACCAGAATAAATGGTCTCAATTCCTTCCTTGGGCGGAGTTCTCCCATAATCAACACATTCATGAGTCTACCGGATTCTCCCCTTTCTTTATTGTATACGGAAGTCATCCTGTGTTTCCGGATCCTTTTCCAGTGTCCTCTTCACCGGTTCCAGCCGTAGATACTCTTTATCGGGAGTTTTCTCTCATTTGGGCTAAGACTAAGATGGCTTTACTCAAGGCTACTCAGCATCACAAAATCTTTGCAGATCGTCATCGGAGGGCCACTCCTCTCTTAAAGGTGGGAGACCAAGTATGGCTATCCACCCGGGACCTAAGACTAAAGGTTCCTTCTATGAAGATGGCTCCTCGATTTATTGGCCCGTACACCATCATGCAAGTCATTAATCCTGTATGCTTTAAATTTAAACTTCCTCCTTCTCTGAGATGTCATAATACTTTTCATATCTCATTACTACGACCAGTGGTACTCAATAAATTCTATCGACCTCCCTGTCGTCCCCCACCAATACAAACCTCTTCTGGAACTGAATTCGAAGTCAGTCGGATCTTGGCCTCTCGCATTCTTCGTGGCAAACAGCAATTTCTTGTCCATTGGAAAGGATTTGGCCCAGAGGAGAGATCATGGGTGGACAAACAGGACCTTCACGCTCCTAGAATTCTCAAAAAGTTCCTTCAAACAGGAGGAAGAAGAGGAGGGTATACTGTCAGGCGCCGTCCGCACGGCCGCCTGACTGCCTGACCGCGCGTCTGGTTGCTATGCAACCAGACGCATCACTTCCGGATCCCCCCTGCCATCTGACTCCTAGCTGTATGACGCGCCCCGTTGCTAGGCAACGGGACGCTATGTGGATTCCCGGCGGCAGGTATGACAGCGCTGCAGCGCTGATGCTGATTGGATCACCACACTATTTAAACCTCTTCCTGTCCTCTAATCAGTGCCAGAGTATCAGGTCTTCCTGTCTCCAGCGTTTGTGTGTACCAGTTGCTGTATTTGTTCCTGACATTCCTCGTGCTGCTTGTGACCCTTTTGACCCGGACCGTTTGACCACCCCTATCTGGATTCTGCCTTTGTACTGCGCTCCCTGAAAGTTACCGACTCGGCTTGCCTCACCATTCTTCTGGATTTCCCTTTGTACCTCCTCTACCTGAACGTTGCTGAACCGGCCTGTCTGACACCCCCTTGTATCTCGCTGTGGACTCTAGGAAGGACCGCGACCTGCGTGTCCCTGCAGCGGAGTCCATACTTCCTTGCGGGGGTTCCTGGTGAATACCAGGGGCACGTTAGACTCCGCGCCTTCCTCTGAGTTGCGCCAACAACAGCAGGTACCCACTATCAGTCATACACCCACTACCAGTCGTGACACAACCATTTTGCTCATAGAACCTATCATTGTTTTAGTCATTAATATTAATCTTACTGTGGGAGAAGAGTGGCATTTCCCGGTTTGGACATCAATAATGATGTCATTACTCGATGTATGTGTCACCAGGGTAGCTCTGTCAAAGGGGCACTATAATAAAATCAAGTTTTAAAAAATGAGTGTATAATCAGATAAGATCTTTTGCACTCTAGTGCCTTTTTTCTCTTTTCTTGACTTCGTTCTTATGGTGAATATGATGGAGAAGCAGGCCGCAGCTTCTTTCATGTCAAACTGCCAGCTGCTGCTCCTCCATGACAGTGTCATGCTGGGAATGTAAGCCTAGCACCACATTTCAAAGCCCAAGAGCAGAGGGTGCGACCCACACCTCACACCTACTATGGTAAGAAGCAGCAGGGTTTAGGTTGGAGAGAGGGATGCAGCACCTGTGAGTGAGTGAGGGCCAGCTCTGGGCATAAGTATACACACTTCTACACCTGACGTATGCTTGGTGCAAATACTACTGGAGTTGGATGCATCTTGATACACGTCCGAGTATGCATTTTTTGTATGTATTTTTCTGTGTAAGCTAGGCGTGCAGATGCTTCCAACTCATTTCACCAATTGTAATGTGTTCCTCACACACCCAGATTCACATTTTTCCCTCACATTCACCTTACTGCTGTAGCTCTCCATTGTTCCAATCCCCACATCCTATAAAAAACAAATACAAAACGATGCAGCAATTATTGTGTACTTCGTAAAGTGTTTACAGTGTATAAATATTACATTTTATAAGCAAAATAGAAAAAAAAGCAAGAGCAACTAAATGCAAAGTGAGCAGAGTGCCGTCTTTGCAACTGACACTTGGCTGTGGGAGCCACTGTCCTATCATGTGAGATGCTTATCTAGAAGCGCAAAGATAGGGTAGAATTTAGCAGGCAGTCATGCACTGACAATGTAAATTTTGGGATATCTGCATCTCAGACACAGTCTGTCAGGATCCCAAGAGTGGGGGCTATAGCTAATCAGATTCTTGTTCTCTTAGACAACTTAACAACTGTGGAAAACAAATATATGCTTATCAAACACTCTGTTTACCTAGTTGGGATTCATTTCTCAGAAGGTAACATTTCTTCTGATTTGCTATGACGGCTGAAGCTCGTGTTTGCTGTCTGATGTTGAGGTCTGTACTTTTTAATTTTTCACTGTTTGGCATCAAAGCTCTTGTTACCTCATGTAGCACACGCTGCACTGCTTTAATGTTCTACCAATTAGCATCTCTTCCAATTTCTGTGATCAAGGTTGGAGGCCCTTAGTCACATGAAATTTCTTTGAAATTGATGTCTTAAAGGAACCTTTACTTGTGTAATTGAGAAGATGTAAAAAAATATATATATTAATTGCCTCCTACTTCACAATTCTGCTTTTTAATTAAGAAAGTTAAACAAATGAACTGACATATAGCAAAAAAGAAAAGTTATAGCCTAAGAAGTGTAAGAAGCACCAATTCTTAGCTTGGGCTGGTCACCTCTAATGTGAGTGGACAATCAGCAGTGTGGTTTCCTTGCAAAGGCTGCAACCTATCCGGGTATGCCAGGTTGGACTGGTCACACCATAACAGGGAGACTCACAGTTGGGGATCCCCCTGCTATAATGTAGACAGCATCAGACCTGCAATAAACATGTGCAACCCAGGGAAAACCAGCCCCATGCTGGGTAGCATTGAGGCTCATCCCCACTACTACTTGCGGACTGGTATCTCTGCTTTCATTCATGTTGCAGGTACACTAGGACCATGTTCTGTGTCATCCTTCCACTTCTTTTATTTTATTTTCCAACTTGTATTACTTTTGGATTACTACAGGATGAAAATAAAGAAGATGACTATGCATTTAGAAGTAAAATAAAGAGGGCAAAGAGGGACTTGGCGAGTCTTTATTTCTAAGATTTTAACATTTTTTTCATATAGCGTCTGTGTGAGTCAGTAAGGAGAGCAAAGCAAAATAAAAGGAGTATCTTTGCACCTTAGCAAAACCATGTTGTATTAGAGTGGGAGGTACATTTAAAATGTGGGAACAGATTTATAGTTGGAATAGGGCATGTCCTAGATCAACTTTAAATTTCAGTGTAAAAATAAAGCTAACAAGTATTTGTGTGCTACATGAAAAAGCAGCCAGTATTTTCCTTATGTGCAAAATAATAAACTAATTTGCAGCCCTTGCATTGTAACATGGTTTGTTTTCTTCTTTTTTTGCCTTACTCTTCTTAATGACTCAGGACTGTGTGTTTATTTACTATTACTTCAGTGTGTGGAAATACAGCTTTCAGCAGGCTGCAAATGTATACACTTAACTAATGTTTTACTTATTTATTTTTAATTATTTTTATTGAGGTTTCAAGTGCAATACAACTCATTCAGTAAGCAATACAAGTAAACAAAACAGTCTCATGTCAAAAGAAGATGTCCAAGACAAGAGGTGAAAAGTGATAATCTGTAATCAATACAGAAAATATGGTAGAGCTTTTCCCTAAAAAGAGAAAACACAGGAGGGGTGTCCTGGGCCCAGGCTTGGAGATTGTGAGTAACAACTTTCTGCAGTTTTTTCTCCTCCTTCATTCCTTACAGAGGATCCCAAAGATGAACTGTTCTGGAAATAAAAAGACAAAATTCACCAAATGAGTTATAGAGAACTTCACGATCTGGGTCCAGAACCATTTGATAGGAGGACAGTCCCAAAGGCAATGCATTAGATTATCTGCCCATGGAGAGCTGTATTTTGGGCAATGCTGTGAATCTGATAACCCAATTTGAAAGGGGCGGGTGGGAGATAGATAAGCCCTCTGATAAATGTTCATAAACATTTCCGTGTAGGTCACAGCTGTCAGTGTTCTAGCCGAGGTGTCCAGTGGTTTGAGGAGGATTGTTGGTGTTAAATTGAGAAAGCGGTCCTGCAAAAATAGTAGTGTAGTAGGTAGTGGTGCGAGATGGCCTTATGTTTCGGAACAGTTTGGGATGTCACGGGTCCCAATGGGTTGTTCCAATCATGTGGAGTGAATTTGCATAGGACCATACTAATATAATGTTGGCTCTGAAAGAACGCTAGATGGTGAGATCAGAGGGAAGGATAGAGATAGCATGCGGAGGCTTAGGCATGAGTCATAGGTTTGCATGTAGTTCTGTCAAGGGTTTGAATTTGGTTATGCCTAGTTTGTCCCATTCTGTGAAGGGATAGGCCACCATGCAGTCCTGGAAATGTGGATTACGAAGTGAGGGGTGGTGGAGGAAGGCATGAGAGTTTAGGTGAAACCCATGACATAGCTGCCTCCAAATCTGGCTGGTAGTTAGTAACAGGGGGTCATGCAATACATGGTCAGGATCATGGAGATATAGAAACGCCTGCAGCCCAAGGTCTGTCTGGAAATTTACATCCAGTGTGGTACATGTGTAAATATTAGTGTTTTGCAGCCAATCCCTGAGTTAGCGCAATTGGGCAGCTTGGTTATAACAAGTGACATTCGACAGGATGAGGCCACCTTCTACCCTAGTTTGCTGTAGCTTTACCAAGCCTGTACAAGGTTTTTTTCAAAATTCCAAATAAAACTGTGAAAAGCCAAATCTATTCTAACCGAGTCTGAACTCGTTAGTAGCAAGGGAAACACTTGAAGGCGGTATAGAAGTTTCTGGAACGTAATCATTTTGATCAGATTAATCTTGCCTCCATAGGAGAGACCCCTATCCCTGATCTCAGCGCATGCTTGGTCACACTGCAACTGCGCATGATCCCATGGCGCATGCGCAGTTACATAACAGAACCCCACTGTGAGTGCTGACTCAAGTGGGCACGTACACAGTGGGGAGAGATGCCGGGGTGATGACATCATCACCCCTGGCCCACACACACAGCGTCCACATGTACACACCTGGCCACTGGGGAGGCTGAGAGTTTCCGGGTCTGGACTATGAAAGCCAGACCTGGGACTACCCCTCTCTCTCTGCTGCCTGCCCGTCCCTGGACAACGAGCATACACTAGACTACAAAAAATATACACTACACTACAGAAAAGGATAGGAATACACTATATTATAGCAATATACTACACTACAGAAAAGATACACTGCACTACAGAAAAGGATAGGAATACACTATATTATAGGAATATACTACATTACAAAAAAGATACACTGCACTACAGAGAAGGATAGGAATACATTATACAACAGAAAAGGAATCTATACTACAGGGATGGTCCCTACATTGCAGACAAAGAATTTGATTCAGGGTACAAGAATTTAATAAGTATCATTGATAATAATAAGAGATGAGCGCACTCGGATTTTGTGAATCCGAGCCCACCCGAACCTTTCCGATCCGAGTCGGATCCGAGACAGATCCGGGTATTGGTGCCAAATGAAAACTTGAAACCGAGGCTCTGAGTCATAATCCCGTTGTCGGATCTCGCGATACTCGGATCCTATAAATTCCCCGCTAGTCGCCGCCATCTTCACTTGGGCATTGATCAGGGTAGAGGGAGGGTGTGTTAGGTGGTCCTCTGTCCTGGTAGATCTCGTGCTGTGCTGTTTAGTTCTGTGCTGTGCTGTGCTGTGCTGTGCTGTGCTGTGCTGTGCTGTGTTCTGCAGTATCAGTCCAGTGGTGCTGTGTGCTGTGCTCTGTCAATTTTGAGTTCAGTGGTGCTGCTGGGTCCTGTGCTGTGTCCTGTTCAGTCCAGTGGTCCAGTGGTCCTGTGCTCTGTGCTTCTAAGGGCATAGTTATTTCCCCATTATTCCCAGGTGTTTAAAAAATTAAAAAAAAGTTATAAAAAAAAATACAAAAAACTAATTAAATTTTTTTTTAATTACAACAAAATTTGCACAACCAATCCTGCAGTATAAGACCATTGGTACTGCAATATTACCAAGTTCACACATTCAGCAGTAAAAGTCCAGTGTTACTACAATATTACAAAGTTCACACATTCTGCAGTATATCAGTCCAGTCCAGTGGTGCTGTGTCCTGTGCTCTGTCCTGCTGAGTTCAGTGGTGCTGCTGGGTCCTGTGCTGTGTCCTGTTCAGTCCAGTGGTGCTGTGTCCTGTGCTCTGTGCTTCTAAGGGCATAGTTATTTACCCATTATTCCCAAGTTTTTAAAAAATAAAAAAAAGTTATAAAAACACACTAAAAAAATAAATTAAAAAAAAAAATAATTAAAACTAAATTTGCAAAACCAATCCAGCAGTATAAGTCCATTGGTACTGTCTGCAATATTACCAAGTTCACACATTCTGCAGTATCTTGTGCTACATATAATGAAGACCAAAAATTTGGAGGATAAAGTAGGGAAAGATCCAGACCCACTTCCTCCTAATGCTGAAGCTGCTGCCACTAGTCATGACATAGACGATGAAATGCCATCAACGTCGTCTTCCAAGCCCGATGCCCAATCTCCTAGTACAGGGCATGTAAAATCCAAAAAGCCCAAGTTAAGTAAAAGTAGCATAAAGAGAAACTTAAAATCATCAGCAGAGAAACGTAAAGTTGCCAATATGCCATTTACGACACGGAGTGGCAAGGAACGGCTTAGGCCCTGGCCCGTGTTCATGACTAGTGGTCCAGCTTCACCCAAGGATCTAAGCCCTCCTCCTCCCCCCCCTACAAAAAATGTAAGAGAGTTATGCTGTCAGCAACAACAAAACAGCAAAGAACTCTGCCTTCTAAACAGATGACATCACAAATCCCCAAGGCGAGTCCAAGGGTGTTGTTGGTTGTGAACCCTGACCTTCCCATCACTGTACGGGAAGAGGTGACTCCATCCAGCATTTGCAGCACGCCCTCTTCATATGCTGGAAGGATCACCCACAGTCCAGTTACAGATTTGGTTAATGAAGGTGTGAATGTTGTACACCGGGAGGAGGATATTGATGTAGCTGGCGCTGAGGAGAATGTTGATGATTATAATGCAGACAGATACCAAATAGCCTTTCTCAATTTCTATTTATACTCTAGATTATATAACGGCTGAATAGTTTTCTATTTTACTCCTAGTGGAGAGGGGATCTGATGCAGACAGATACCAAACTGCCTTTGTCCATTTCTTTGTATATTTGAATTTCTAGTTCTACAGTCTATGCAGGCTGCTTTTTTTTATATTCAACTACAAGTGTAGGGCGGGGGGATAGATAGCCACCAAAGTAATGTGGTCCATTTAATTTCACTTTCTAGCTCCACAGTCTGTGCAGCCTGCTTTTTTTATCTTCAAAGTATTTACAAGCCTTGCAATCTAAATTAACTAGAGGTAGTGACGTGGTAGAACTCCAAAAGGCAGTTTGGAAGCCAGTGTACAAACTGGCTCTATTTAACCTGAGTTGTCCCCCCTCCAGTGTGTACTCGGAAAGAGTTTTTAGTGCAGCGGGGAACCTGGTCAGTGAGCGGAGAAGGAGGTTGCTTCCTCACAACGTTGAAAAAATGATGTTTATAAAAATGAATAATCAATTCCTCAATGAAGTACAGCACTGCCCTCCAGATAGTACAGAGGGACCTGTGGTTGTGGAGTCCAGCGGGGACGAATTGATAATGTGTGAGGAGGAGGAAGTACACACTGTAGGGAGAGAGGAATCAGAGGTTGAGGATGAGGACGACATCTTTCCTCAGTAGAGCCTGTTTAGTTTGTACAGGGAGAGATGAATTGTTTTTTTGGTGTGGGGTCCCAAACAAACCAATCATTTCAGCCACAGTTGTTTGGTAGGCCCTGTCTGTCGCTGAAATGATTGGTCTGTTAAAGTGTGCATGTCCTATTTCAACAACATAAGGGTGGGTGGGAGGGCCCAAGGACAATTCCATCTTGCAACTATTTTTTTGGCATTATGTGACCATTCAACAGTCGTTTGCCATGTTCAAAAAGTAAAAGAAAATGCCAACAAATTCAATAAATTAAATCAAAAGTTAAATGCCCTGTGTTAGGAACTCCCAAGTCAGTACAGTGAAACTCGGGAACTACTCAGAAGGCCAGGTGTTCGCTGGAGCCCCTAGTGGTGGGGACAGACTGGGCTGCGGGCCGACCGAGGGTCGAGTAGCGTATACTGACTTAAAGGAGTTTCCCAGAAGTGGAGTGATTGGTGGACTGTAGTATAAGAGGATTCCAAGGTCCAAAGGTCACAGGCACAGATGCAATATCCAAGGGCAAGCGAAGGGTCAAACTCACAGGCAGAGAAGCAAAATGCGAATTCTAGGCAAAAGGTCAAGGTCAGAAGAGAAGGGTCACAGGTCCAATAACAAGCAGGGGTCAAACACGGGTGGTCAAATCTAAGGTAGCAGGAACCTAAACGGATAGTACAAGCAGGCAGCAGGACTGACGACAGAACGCTATAACCGGCAGTGAGGCTGCAGACCTCACTGCCTTAAATGTACAGATGAGCCAATCAGAGTCTAGCTCTGAAAATACTTTCAGGAGCTGACTAATGAAAAAAATCACAGTCTAATAGCCAGCAGGCTATTAGATCTTCCTGCGCACGCACCCAGCTGTCCCCTGTTGCCGGGACGCGGAGCTACAGTGCTGGGCGTCCGGCCGTTGCCTCAGCAACGGTCGGGAGTTAGGAGGAAGTGACGTCCTGGTCGTCATGGTGACGGCCGGGACGCTGGGGCAGGCGGCTGTGAGTACCGCCGCGGCTCGTGACACCCTGTCATTATTTAAAACAAGAGGTTTTGACGTGCTAGAATTAGTGTAGTGTTAAGATGTTATAAACACTACATTTGGAACTTGGAGGAGGTATTGTGGCCCCGGTATCAAATTGGGTACCGGGGCCACCCCACTACGCAGTCCAGATACTTGTTTGGTGGAATTCTGACCAGTTAAGGGTGTATTTATTTTATTGTGGCCCCGGTATCAAATTGGGTACCGGGGCCACCCCACTACGCAGTCCAGATACTTGTTTGGTGGAATTCAGACCAGTTGAGGGTTTTATTATTATATTGTGGGGACCACTCTATACCACACTACCACTCTATACCACTCTATTTAATACTTTAATTCTATTTAATACTTTAATTCTATTACTAATTCCCATAAAGAAGAACTGCCGCTTCTATTTAATACTTTAATTCTATTAGTAGTTACCATAAAGAGGAACAAATTAAACAAATTTTACCAAAAGTATAATATGACTTACAAACACTACACTTGAAAGATGGAGCCTTTAAATGAAAAAGTCACTCTTCATTGCACAACTATGTGCAACAGGGACAGTTTTTTGGTTTACAAAGTCAACCAATAACACTTTGACCCTGTCTGTCTTTAACATACTTGATGGGATCTCAATGATGAATGCTCTGTACCATGGTTGGAGGAGGTATTGTGGCACTGGTACCAAATTGGGTACCGGGGCCACTCCACTACGCAGTCCAGATCCTTTTTTTTTGGAATTCAGACCCGTGGAGGGTTTTTTAATTATATTGTAGGGACCACTCCTCTACGCAGTCCAGATACATTTATTGGTACGATTGATACAAGTTCAGGGTTTTTAATTTATATTGTGGTGACCCACTCCTCTACGCAGTCCAGGTACATTATTCGGTGCGATTCATACCAGTTGATGGTTTTCTTATTATATATATTGTGGTGACCACTCCTCTATGTAGTCCAGATACATTTATTGGTGTGAATCATACAAGTTCAGGGTTTTTAAATTATATTGTGGTGACCCACTCCTCTACGCAGTCCAGGTCCTTTTTTTTTGGAATTCAGACCCGTGGAGTGTTTTTTAATTATATTGTAGGGACCACTCCTCTACGCAGTCCAGATACATTTATTGGTGCGATTCATACAAGTTCAGGGTTTTTAACTTATATTGTGGTGACCCACTCCTCTACGCAGTCCAGGTACATTATTCGGTGCGATTCATACCAGTTGATGGTTTTCTTATTATATATATTGTGGTGACCACTCCTGTACGCAGTCCAGATACATTTATTGGTGCGATTCATACAAGTTCAGGGTTTTTAATTTATATTGTGGTGACCCACTCCTCTACGCAGTCCAGGTACATTTTTTGGTGCGATTCAGACCAGTTAATGGTTTTCTTATTATATATATTGTGGTGACCACTCCTCTACGCAGTCCAGATACATTTATTGGTGCGATTCATACAAGTTCAGGGTTTTTAATTTATATTGTGGTGACCCACTCCTCTACGCAGTCCAGGTACATTATTCATTGCGATTCATACCAGTTGATGGTTTTCTTATTATATATATTGTGGTGACCACTCCTCTACGCAGTCCAGATACATTTATTGGTGCGAATCATACAAGTTCAGGGTTTTTAAATTATATTGTGGTGACCACTCCTCTACGCAGTCCAGGTACATTTTTTGGTGCGATTAAGACCAGTTAATGGTTTTCTTATTATATATATTGTGGTGACCACTCCTCTACGCAGTCCAGATACATTTATTGGTGCGATTCATACAAGTTCAGGGTTTTTAATTTATATTGTGGTTGCAACGTTTTGGACTAATAACTATATTGTGAGGTGTTCAGAATACACTCTAAATTAGTTGCAATGCTTGTTATTGAATGTTATTGAGGTAAATAATAGCGTAGGAGTGAAAATAAGCCCAAAAACTTGATTTTTGAACTTTTTATGCTTTTTTCCAAAAAAATCTGAATCCAAAACCTTAAATCCTTTCGGCAGGTGTTTTGCGAAACAAATCCGAACCCAAAACATCGCGAAAATCCGAATCCAAAACACAAAACACTAGACACCAAAAGTCGCAGGTGCACATCCCTAATAATAATATATATCTATAAAGCTATATCTGTTTGTAATGTTGATTTAACTATTTATATACATATAACTGCGTGTTTGATATCTGTGATAGTTAAATCAATATTATAAATACTATTTCTTATTAAAGATACATATGTAAAGAAATCAGTGCAAGGATTATTATTATTATTACCATTTATTTATATAATGCTACTAATTCCGCAGCGCTGTACAGAGAACTCACTCACCTCAGTCCCTGCACCATTGGGGCTTACAGTCTAAATTCCCTAACACACACACAGACAGACACACAGACTAGGGTCAATTAGTTAGCAGCCAATTAACCTACTGGTATGTTTTTGGAGTGTGGGAGGAAACCGGAGCACCCGGAGGAAACCCACACAAACACGGGGAGATCATACAAACTCCTCACAGATAAGGCCATGGTCGGGAATTGATTAGGATAGTGTAATGAATAAAGGTGATGAACCTTGTGTTAATTTTATGCTGATATACTACGTTATGTTGAACAATGCTATGATATATGTGTGAATTGTGAATGCAGGGTTTTCTGTGTTAACAGTAAAATACTTTAATTGGAATACATACATATATTGTGAGTATTGGTTATTTATAACAAACATATATTGTGATGTACTGTTAAGATACAATGGTTATTGGATAAATAATTCTGTAACGGTTAAGTGTTATTTATTGTGGTTAAAAACTGAATAAGGCAACATTATTTAAGGAAAAGTGCGAGTTTAGAACGAGTGTATCTGAGAACAGAATAAGAGGATAGCGTGTGCAACTAAGGCGTGACCTCAGGATCTTTCACACCGTCATCACAGCCTATGATTCCTCCCAGAAAAGTATATTATCATCCCAGTGGTCAATGTTGTCATCAGGATACTCTGCCCATTTGCCTCTCAAGTATTGTTGGAAATGCTCAGAGCTGTACAAGTACAAGGGAAACTTCAGTGTGGAGTCTACCTGCCTGCGTACGGTAATTAAAGAGAGATCGAGACCATGGCGTCATCCGACATGATTATATCAGCTATGTCCGTGTTGCAGACCTGCGGCATCAGTGAGTCTACAACAAAAACATAGTCTATTACTGAGAAAGAGACGTGGAAAGCTAAATAAAAGAGTATGTTCTATCAGTAGGATTCACTAAACTCAGCGGGTCAACCTCACCACACCTGGCAGCCAGCTGGGAAACACATCTAAATTCAGAAGGTTTGATGTTGGGGGGGATTGTGGGACCTATCCAGTTTTGCATTTACAACTGAATTACATTCACCTGTTATGATAAGATTGGGAGTACAGCGTTGAATGACCAACTGGACTAGTGACAGAAAGAAGGCTTGTTGAGCAGAGTTAGGAGCGTATATATATGTTAAGAAATGTGAATTTAGTATTGTTAATTTGCATGTGGGTCACTAAGTAGCTCCCATCTGGGTCAGCTACCGATTCCAAAACGGTATATCGGAGGTGCTAAGCAATGACTATAGCAAACTCTCTTGATTTTGAACTATAAGTAGTAGAGAGGTAATCCCTCTCTAGCCATCATGCTAGTGAGAAGACTGGGTGTGCCAAACAGTTTGAGAGAAGAGATCCTGAACAGTCTCCTCACCATCCATCTGTGAGTATTTAAAATGTGGAGTAGGGACAATATGTGAACAGGACTGTTGCATAAATATGTGGACATTAAGTAACTTTGGAAATAAACAGAAAATAAACCTTGCACTGCAAATGTCAAACCTCAAACCATTTTCTAACATTTTCTTAACCAAATCTAATAACAGGTTCTCTCTGGAGTTAAAACCAGAGGCCACATAACACATAAGTAGAAACAGTGGTTGCAAGAGAAACAATGAAGAGTAAAGAGTGAAAAGAGAGCATTCACAATAATCTAAATTAGAGATGGTCACTGACCCCCGTGTTTTGGTTTTAGATTCGGTTTTGGATCTGGATTACCGTCGTGTTTTGGTTTTGGTTTTGGTTTTGCAAAACTGCCATTGCGTGTTTTGGTTTTGGTTTTGGTTTTGTTTGGTTTTGTTTTGCTATTTTTTTGGAAAATCCATGTATTTGGGCCTAAATTAACCCAATTTAGTGCTCCAACTGTTTTAGAGACAAGTAATCTAATTGTTGAGGTAATAAATCATCCAAAAAAACAGTTTAATTCTTCGTTGGTAGGCCTATTCTACATACAAAACAGATTGTCTTCCTCTCCATCTATGCATATTGGCAATGCAGCCATCGTCTTTGAATGTATATTACACCCTACACTTATAGTTAAATATGTAAAGAAATGGAAAAAGCCAGTTTGGTTTCTGTCTCTCAAGGCCCCCCTCCACTTGTATAAAATACCAAAAAATTCAGCCATTATAGACTGTACAATATTAATTGACATGGAGAAAGCCAGTTTGGTTTCTGTCTCTCTAGGCCCCCCTCCACTTGTATAAAATACTAAAAAATTCAGCCATTATAGACTGTACAATATTAATTGACATGGAGAAAGACAGTTTGGTTTCTGTCTCTCTAGGCCCCCCTCCACTTGTATAAAATACAAAAAAATCCAGCCGTTATAGACTGTACAATATTAATTGACATGGAGAAAGCCAGTTTGGTTTCTGTCTCTCTAGGCCCCCCTCCACTTGTATAAAATACTAATAAATTCAGCCGTTATATACTGTACAATATAAATTGAAATGGACAAAGGCAGTTTGGTATCTGTCTGCATCAGATCCTCTCTCCACTAGGAGTAAAATAGAAAACTATTCAGCCGTTATATAATCTAGAATATAAATAGAAATTGAGAAAGGCAATTTGGTATCTGTCTGCATCATAATGATCAACATCATCATTAGCGCCCTCGTCGCCTACACAAATCTCCCCCTCATCCTCTTCTAATTCCAAAGTGGCATCCTCAATTTGGGTATCACCGGCTACACTCGGGCTATTAAGGCACACATCAGCAGAATGCTCACGATTAGACATCCCACTGTTGGATGGACTCTCCACAGGGATTGTTGTCATTTGTGAATCAGAGCAAATATTCTCCCGTAATGCCTCACTGTTATCTTGCAGCTCGGCTTTGACGCGTAACAGTAGTTGTGCACCAATTGTAGGCTGGGTAACTTTTTGGGATCTGCCACTAATAGCCAAAGGTGAAGGCCTCATTCTCTCTTTGCCACTGCGTGTGTAGAATGGCATGCTTGCAATTTTTTTTTTATCGTCACTTAACTTTTGCTCAGTTACACTTCTTTTTCGCTTCAATACAGTAAATTTTTTTTGGGTTTTTGTTTTTTGCACTAATTTGAAAACACTCTGTTGTTTGACATCGCCTTGGCCAGATGACGTACTGGGAACACTAACATCAGGACTGGTGACAGAACCTGGTTGCTCATTCAGATCATATGTGGACTGCTTTGAATCCATTCTGAGCTCAAACCACTGGGGAGTGCTACAAATTATTTAGTAGATACTGCTGACAGATATGACTTTTGACAGCCAGAAATATTAATGCACAATTAGGGAGGACACCCCAAAAGCACTGAGGAGTGCTAAAAATTATTTAGTAGATACTGCTGACAGATATGACTTTTGACAGCCAGAAATATTAATGCACAATTAGGGAGGACACCCCAAAAGCACTGAGGAGTGCTAAAAATTATTTAGTAGATACTGCTGACAGATATGACTTTTGACAGCCAGAAATATTAATGCACAATTAAGGAGGACACCCCAAAAGCACTAAGGAGTGCTAAAAATTATTTAGTAGATACTGCTGACAGTTATGACTTTTGACAGCCAGAAATATTAATGCACAATTAGGGAGGACACCCCAAAAGCACTGAGGAGTGCTAAAAATTATTTAGTAGATACTGCTGACAGATATGACTTTTGACAGCCAGAAATATTAATGCACAATTAGGGAGGACACCCCAAAAGCACTGAGGAGTGCTAAAAATTATTTAGTAGATACTGCTGACAGTTATGACTTTTGACAGCCAGAAATATTAATGCACAATTAGGGAGGACACCCCAAAATCACTGAGGAGTGCTAAAAATTATTTAGTAGATACTGCTGACAGATATGACTTTTGACAGCCAGAAATATTAATGCACAATTAGGAAGGACACCCCAAAAGCACTGAGGAGTGCTTAAAATTATTTAGTAGATACTGCTGACAGATATGACTTTTGACAGCCAGAAATATTAATGCACAATTAGGGAGGACACCCCAAAAGCACTGAGGAGTGCTAAAAATTATTTAGTAGATACTGCTGACAGATATGACTTTTGACAGCCAGAAATATTAATGCACAATTAGGGAGGACATCCCAAAAGCACTGAGGAGTGCTAAAAATTATTTAGTAGATACTGCTGACAGATATGACTTTTGACAGCCAGAAATATTAATGCACAATTAGGGAGGACACCCCAAAAGCACTGAGGAATGCTAAAAATTATTTAGTAGATACTGCTGACAGATATGACTTTTGACAGCCAGAAATATTAATGCACAATTAAGGAGGACACCCCAAAAGCACTAAGGAGTGCTAAAAATTATTTAGTAGATACTGCTGACAGTTATGACTTTTGACAGCCAGAAATATTAATGCACAATTAGGGAGGACACCCCAAAAGCACTGAGGAGTGCTAAAAATTATTTAGTAGATACTGCTGACAGATATGACTTTTGACAGCCAGAAATATTAATGCACAATTAGGGAGGACACCCCAAAAGCACTGAGGAGTGCTTAAAATTATTTAGTAGATACTGCTGACAGATATGACTTTTGACAGCCAGAAATATTAATGCACAATTAGGGAAGACACCCCAAAAGCACTGAGGAGTGCTAAAAATTATTTAGTAGATACTGCTGACAGATATGACTTTTGACAGCCAGAAATATTAATGCACAATTAGGGAAGACACCCCAAAAGCACTGAGGAGTGCTAAAAATTATTTAGTAGATACTGCTGACAGATATGACTTTTGACAGCCAGAAATATTAATGCACAATTAGGGAGAACACCCCAAAAGCACTGAGGAGTGCTAAAAATTATTTAGTAGATACTGCTGACAGATATGACTTTTGACAGCCAGAAATATTTATGCACAATTATGGGGGACACCCCAAAAGCGCTGGGGAGTGCCAAATATGAAGAAAAAATAATAAAGCTCTATCCTCCTCTCTGCACTAGCGATTTTGGTTAGAGCAATTGCAAGAACAATATTGTATTCTCTGTCCCTGCTCTAATTAGCCTATGACTACACCCTGCTCTCTCCCTCTGTCAAATGGCGATGGATTGCTGTGGAGGCGTGTATTTATAAAGTTGAAGTATCGCGAGAACCGAGCCCCGAGATCCGACGACGTCACAATGACGTTCGGCCTCGATTTGGATTCGGAATGGGCGGGAGAGTACCGAGCTGCTCAGCTCGGTACTCGGATACCCAAAGTTCGGGTGGGTTCGGTTCTCGGAGAACCGGACCCGCCCATCTCTAATCTAAATAGACATATTAGTAGTCATCTAAGTTATTATCACAATGTACCATCAGCCCAGTACCCATCTAGAGTAGTACACCCATTCAATGTGTAGTGCAAGGGTATGCTCAGGACCCACCCGATGAGCTACAAGGTAGAGTGGATATCTGCAGGTACTGTTTAGCATCAGCCGTAACGTCAAAAAGATATGTTCGGCCATTCTCGATCAGCCTGAGTTTCACCGGATATAAGTGCAAAATGCCTGTTATTACCCACCAGATAAGTGTAATTTTTTTTCACTTCTCCATAAGCATGGCCTAGTAATCTTGAAAGATCAATATTTTGTTATCATTTATCACTAAGGGGTACATTTATTAAACTGCGGGTTTGAAAAAGTGGAGATGTTGCCTATAGCAACCAGATTCTAGCTGTCATTTTGTAGAGAGCACTAAATAAATGACAGCTAGAATCTGATTGGTTGCTATAGGCAACATCTCCACTTTTTCAAACCAGCAGTTTAGTAAATCTAGCCCTAAGTGTTTCATGCGTTTGAGAGCAATCAGGATTTTTTCCTTATCCTTATCCCTTATTCCTTTTCCTAAAGTCTAGAAACCTCGCTAGGACAGGATGGGGTCCGGTGTCATCGCCCTCACTATCGGAACCCAAACGGTGAATGCATTCAATACATGGAGAATCAAGTCCTGACTAAGAAAAGAAAACAAGTCAGGGCACTTAACCATCTCTAGAATGCCAATAAACTGAGGTTATTTCTACAAAAGCTGTCGGGAGTGACATTCAGGGGCATATTCAATTGTTCCTTATCCGCGGCGCGTAAAAACTACTAACCTTATTACGGTAGTAGTTAGGAGAAAATTTACCGAGGTAACGTTTTTTCCGCGCACTATTACCGTAATAAAGGTAATAGTGCGCGGACCGCAGGATTTTCGGCGTTTCCGCCGACAATTGAATACCCCCCTCAGAGTCATTGTTTAAGGTTGAGACACTATCCTCAGGATCACTGGTACATTGTTCTAATGTGGATATTCTGGTTGTATTGTCTGAGAATTTAGCTACAGCGGCATCCAGAGAGGTTTGTAAGGCTTCAAATTTGATGTCTATAATGGGAAGTAAAATATTTAGTATGTCTTGAGCTGTTTCTGACCCCGGGGCAGGGAAAGAAAGCAAAAGGGGGAACACGGTCCACATCGTCCTCTTCACCTGTGGAAAGAGGCAAGACTGGAGGGGAGGCATGTTTACTTGTGCCGTGCTTAGATTTACCCATTTTAGCCGGCTCATACCGGCTGACTGTGCGTTTGAATATAGCCTTACTAAAGAATTTATCCATACTAGTACCAACAGACAAACCATAGAGCACTTTGTCTCGAATGTGTGGAAAATATTACAAATCAGAGGTCCCAAGCTATCGTGACAGTGTTATCTGGGTGAACTTTCTCACATGGAAAAGGGGGAAAGTTAAGAAAAAAGGCACTACTTTTTTGTGTAGGGTAAGGGGTAGTGAAAAGAATAAGCGGTAATGGTACCAGACAGGAGAGGAAGTTAGTGAAAGAGAAAGAGGCGCGCTTCTTTAAATTAATGAAATGTGTACAAGTTTATAAAATAATTTTAAACGGCAGCCAAGGACAAACAAGACCAATGTGCAAATGCAAATTAAAGAAAAATGTTGTCCAGCGCACAGAAGCAAACAATATATAAAAATCACTGTGTCAGCATATACAGAAAGGAGAATTTTGTGCACAATATAGCTATATTGGGGTTAAACTCACCTGCCAGAGTCAAGGCATCTCCTGTAGGTGAGTCCCTAAGCTAGTGATGCAAATTTATATTTAGTGTGTCTGATTTAGAACTTTCCCTTGAACCTCCATCTTATAAAGTCTGCAGCACCTGAAGGGAGTGGTCCAACTCCCAGAAAACAAACTAGAAAATAGTGAAAGAGAAAAAGGCGCGTTTCTTTTAATTAATGAAACATGTACATGTGAATAAAATCATTTTAAACGGCAGCCAAGGACAAACAAGACCAATGTGCAAATGCAAATTAAAGAAAAATGTTGTCCAGCGCACAGAAGCAAACAATATATAAAAATCACTGTGTCAGCATATGCAGAAAGGAGAATTTTGTGCACAATATAGCTATATTGGGGTTAAGCTCACCTGCCATTGTAAAGGCATCTCCTGTAGGTGAGTCCCTAACTGGCAGATTGGGAACATAAAGTGGCACTGGAAAAAATTCTGGAAGCAGCCTCCTGTGGGCAGGACCAAATCAACTGTAGGCAGGGGAAATACAGAAGGAGGCGGGATTAGTACAAAGTTGACTATGCCACCAGAGGGCTGTAAAGTGCTAGACTGTCCATTACATACCACACTTCCCCCAACATTCCCACTCATTTCCACTAAGGAATCTGCTAGCGCTATATAAATAAATGTTGATGAAATTGGGACAGTTGTATGATTATTGGTTCACCCACATAATGGCTCCCTCATCTGTGTACGAGTGATGGGTACACTAATACATAGAAAGTAGGACAAAATGAGCAACTAAATGTAGCAGTAGCAACCTAGTAACAGAAAATGTCATCACAATATACATTTTCGTGTTTATTTAATAACATGGTGCAGAGGAACTGCAAATATAGAAAAATACAGTTGGCAGACTGTCCTGCTCTCTCCTACCTGTTCTTGTTGCTTTATCCACTTGTGATTGTTGGTGTCTCTTGATCAGTTGCCACTTGTCTGGATCCTGGAATGCTGGGAACCCTATTTCGAAAAAAAAAGAGTACATGAAATTTAGAAGACTCCAACGAGCTCCGGTGTTAAATCAATAGCACCCACATTTAATAAATAGACTTTACCTCCAGCCCCAACATTAAAATACTAGTATTCACATTTAATATATAAACCTATTTCCCTCCCTCCAAACAACCCCAGCAATAAATTAATAGCATTTATAAATATAACCATTTCCCACCACTATGCCAGCATTAAATTAATCATATTCACATTTAATAAATAGCCCTCTTTTCCAAACTCAGCCCCACATTGAATTAATAGCCCCAAACCACCCCACCATTAAATTAAAGGTCCCGTCACCTCACCTTAAATTAATAGACTCCACTATTAAAACTAAAGAGCACCACCATAACCCCACAAAAATATTAATAGCCCCCACAATTAAATAATTAGCGCCAACCCACAGTCCACCATTAAATTAATAGCCTACATGCCATCCAAATTAAAGTAGAGAACGCCCACCGCCCCAACAATAAATAGCATTTACGTTTAATAAGTATACCTATTTCCCACAACCATCACTGACATTAAATAATTCATATTCACATTTAATGGACCTTATTCTTCCCAAACTCAACCCCACATTCAATTAATAGCACCCAAACCACCCCATCTTAAATTTATAGGCCCTGATATAAAATTTAATTGCCCCACCATCACCCCACAAAGATAATCAAACCCATTAATTAGCCAACACCTACCTCACATCCGTATTACATTGCCCCCTTTGCCATCACACACATTACATTGCCACAAGCTCCCTTTCCCATCACACGCATTACATTGCAATAAGCCCCCTTTGCCATCATACACACACACATTGCATTTCCACAAGCCCCATTTGCCATCACACACACATTACACTGCCACAAGCCGCCTTTGCCAACACAAAAGCACATCACCCCACAAAGATTATCGCACCCATTAATTAGCCAACACCTACCTCACACCTATATTACAATGCCCCTTTTGCCATCACACACATTACATTGCCACAAGCCCCCTTTCCCACCACACACATTACATTGCCACAAGCCCCCTTTGCCAACACAAACCATTGCCACAAGCTCCCTTTGTCAATACACACCATTGCCACAACCCCTTTTGCCAACACACACCATTGTCACAAGCCCCCTTTGCCAACACACACCATTGTCACAAGCCCCCTTTGCCAACACACAGCATTGCCACAAGCCCCCTCTGCCACCCCACAAATTGCAATAACACACACACACATTACATTGCCACAAGAACCCTTTGCCAATACAAACACTACATTGCCACAAGCCCCCTTTGCCAACACAAACACAACATTGCCCAAAGACCCCTTTGCCAACACACACCATTGCCACAAGCCCCCTTTGCCAACACACACCATTGCCACAAGTCCTGTTTACCAACACACCATTGCACCAAGCCTCTTGCCAACAAACATCATTGTACCAAGCTCCCTTTGCCAACAAACACCACTGCCAAAAGCCCCATTTGCTAACACAAATGATTGCCAAAAGCCCCCGTTGCAAACATACACCATTGCCACAAGCCCCCTTTGCCATCACACACATTACATTGCCACAAGCCTCCGTTGCCAACACACGTATTACATTGCCACAAGCACCCTTTGCCACCACACACATTACATTCCCACAAGTCCCTTTTGCCATCACACACACGTATTAAATTACCACAAGCACGGTTTGCCATCACACACACACATTACATTGCCAAAAGCCCATTTTGCCAACACAAACACTACATTGCCACAAGCCTCCTTTGCCAACACAAACACTACATTGCCACAAGCCTCCTTTGCCAACATAAACACTACATTGTCAAAAGCCCCCTTTGCCAAAACACACCATTGCCAAAAGCCCCCTTTGCCAACACCCACCATTGCCAACACAAACATTACATTGCCACAAGCTCCTTTGCCATCTCACACACACACATTACACTGCCACAAGCCCCCTTTGCCAACACAAAAGCACATCTCCCCACAAAGATTATCGCACCCATTAATTAGCCAACACCTACCTCACACCTATATTACATTGCCCCTTTTGCCATCACACACATTACATTGCCACAAGCCCCCTTTCCCACCACACACATTACATTGCCACAAGCCCCCTTTGCCAACACAAACCATTGCCACAAGCTCCCTTTGTCAACACACACCATTACCACAACACCTTTTGCCAAAACACACCATTGTCACAAGCCCCCTTTGCCAACACACACCATTGTCACAAGCCCCCTTTGCCAACACACACCATTACCACAAGCCCCCTCTGCCACCCCACAAATTGCATTATCACATGCCCCCTTTGCCATCACACACACATTACATTGCCACAAGAACCCTTTGCCAATACAAACACTACATTTCCACAAGCCCCCTTTGCCAACACAAACACAACATTGCCCAAAGCCCCTTTGCCAACACACACCATTGCCACAAGCCCCCTTTGCCAACACACACCATTGCCACAAGCCCTGTTTGCCAACACACCATTGCACCAAGCCTCTTGCCAACAAACATCATTGTACCAAGCTCCCTTTGCCAAAAAACACCACTGCCAAAAGCCCCATTTGCTAACACAAATAATTGCCAAAAGCCCCCGTTGCAAACACACACCATTGCCACAAGCCCCCTTTGCCATCACACACATTACATAGCCACAAGCCTCCGTTGCCAACACACGTATTACATTGCCACAAGCACCCTTTGCCATCACACACATTACATTCCCACAAGTCCCTTTTGCCATAACACACACGTATTACATTACCACAAGCACGGTTTGCCATCACACACACACACATTACATTGCCAAAAGCCCATTTTGCCAATACAAACACTACATTGCCACAAGCCTCCTTTGCCAACATAAACACTACATTGTCAAAAGCCCCCTTTGCCAAAACACACCATTGCCAAAAGCCCCCTTTGCCAACACACACCATTGCCCAACACAAACATTACATTGCAACAAGCTCCTTTGCCAACACAAACACTACATTTCCACAAGCTCCTTTGCCAACACAAACACTACATTGCCAAAACCCCCTTTGCCAACACACACCATTGCCAAAAGCCCCCATTGCCAACACACACCATTGCCAAAAGCCCCCTTTGCCAACACACAACATTGCCACAAGTCCCCTTTGCCAACACACACATTACATTGCCACAAGCTCCCTTTCCCATCACATGCATTACATTGCCACAAGCCCCATTTGCCATCACACATGTTAGGAACCCCAACAGCCAGCACCACAAAATCCGGAGTCTACTCTGTAGCCTGGTGTTCGCTGGAGCCCCTAGTGGTGGGGACAGACTTGGCTGCAGACTACAGAGGGTCGTGAATTGCGTACTGACTGGGGGGAACCCCAGGACAATGAAGTGAGGTCCAGAAAAGGGTCAAATAGGTCATAGGCAAACTAGCAGAGTCTGTATCCAGGCCAAAGATCAGGGGTCACGGGCGAGCAAACGAGGTCAAAAGGTCACAGGCAAAAGTGTAGTCAATTCCAGGCAAAAGGTCAGCAACAAAAATCAGATCAGAGGATATCCAGAGAACGAGCAGGGTAGTATACTGGGAGGCAGGGACTATAACCGGCAGGGAGGGCTTGCCCCTTCCTGCCTTAAATACTAGTGTGGACCAATAGGAAATCCTCCCTGGGAGGACAGGAGAACAGGGCCCAGCTGGACAATAATTACAATATTCTTTTGCGCACGCGCCTGGCTGACCTAGGTGCCGGGACGCGGCGCTACAGCCAAAGAGCGTCTCGACTGTTGCCTTGGCAACGGCCAGGACATAGCGGAAGTGACGTCCCGGTCGTCATGACGACGGCCGGGACGAGAGGGCACCGGAGGAAGCAAGTTTTCAGGCACCGCCGCGGCTCGTTATAGTACCCCCCCCCCCCCTTGAGGAAGGGTTAAGGAACCCCGACAACCAGGTTTTCCCGGGGATTTTTTGAAGGATTCGAAAAGTAGCTTGTCAGCATGTAGACTCCTTTGCGGCACCCAGGACCGCTCCTCAGGGCCATACCCCTTCCAATGAACAAGAAAATGAGTTTGTCCTTGGACCTTTTTTGAGTCCAAAATTTTCTCGACTTCATATTCTTGCTGTCCATCAATGGACAGAGGCTGAGGTTTAGAAGATCGTTGATGTCTGAACTTCATAGAGGAGCGAACGGGTTTCAACAAGGAGCAGTGGAATGTGTTGGGTATCTTTAAGGATTCCGGAAGCTTCAGCTTAAAAGATACTGGGTTAATTTGTTTCAGGATGGGAAAAGGACCAATAAACTTAGGTCCTAACTTTTTGCATGGTTGGCGGAGTTTGATGTTTCGGGTTGATAACCACACGAAGTCCCCAACCTTAATGGAACAGGCGGAACGGGGAAGATCGGCAAAAGCTTTGGACTTAAAAGAGGTTCGGAGTAAGGATTGATGTACCAACTTCCAGATTCTTCTAAGCCGGGTGGCCGTAGACCTAGGTTCACAAGACTTATCGGTAGGCAAGAAAGACAATGAGTTGGATCTGGGGTGATATCCGAAATTGCAGTAGAATTAAGAATGTTGGGATGACGAATGGCATGCATTGTTGTAGGCGAATTAAGCCCATGGAAGAAGGTCCACCCAGTTGTCATGGCTTTTAGAAATATATAATCGTAGGTATTGCTCCAAAGATTGGTTCACTCTCTCAGTCTGTCCATTAGACTGTGGATGGTAAGCAGATGACAGACTAAGATTAATACCCAGCAGGGAGCAAAATGACCTCCAGAAGGCTGCAATGAACTGAGAGCCTCGGTCCGATACTATATTTTCAGGGAGACCATGGATTCGGAATACGTGTTTAATGAATAATGATGCTAGGTTGCGTGCTGAAGGTAGTTTACACAACGGAATGAAGTGGACCATTTTACTGAACCTATCTACAGTAACCCATATGGTGTTGCACTCGGAGGAAGGAGGTAAGTCGACAATAAAATCCATGGATATGGGAGTCCACGGTCTGACTGGAATGGGCAATGGTAACAATAGCCCGGTAGGTGATTTCCGATGAACCTTGTTTTTTTAAGCACAGATCACAAGATAGTATGTATTCTTTAATATTCGCAGACATAGATGGCCACCATACTGCCCGGGATAAGATTTCAGTGGTCTTGGCAATTCCAGGGTGTCCAGAAGACTGGTTGTCGTGACATTCAGAAAAAACTGTTTTCCTGAGGTGGATAGGCACAAACAGTTTGTCTGTAGGGGTTTCAGGAGCTGCTTGCGATTGAGCTTGTGATAGAATTTTCCTCAAATCCTGAGTGAATGCAATCAAAACCGATGAGGCAGGAACAATCGGACACGGCTCAGTGGTAGGAGTCTGACACAAAATGAAACTACGGGATAAGGCATCTGCCCTAGGGTTCTTCGAGCCAGGCCGAAACGTTATAATAAAACGGAACCGGGAGAAGAAAAGGGACCACCGAGCCTGTCTGGAGTTCAACCTTTTGGCTGATTGGATGTAAGATAGGTTTTTATGGTCGGTGTAAATGGTGATGAGATGTTTTGCTCCTTCAAGCCAATGGCGCCACTCTTCCAATGCCCATTTAATGGCTAGTAACTCTCGATTGCCTACGTCATAATGCTCTTCAGCGGAAGAAAACTTTCGAGATAAGTAGGCACAAGGATGAAGGCTATGATTTTTTGGGTCCTTTTGTGACAGCACGGCTCTTACTCCTACCTCTGAGGCATCCACTTCAACAATAAATGGAAGGTCTAGGTTAGGATGTCTCAACACAGGGGCAGACACAAAAGCTTGTTTCAAAGCTTTAAAGGCAGACACTGCGGCAGGTGGCCAGATTTTTGGATCAGCACCCTTGCGAGTCAGAGCAGTGATGGGAGCAACGAGAATGGAAAAGGAACTGATGAATTTACTATAATAGTTTGCAAATCCTAGGAATCTCTGGATGGCTTTAAGATTCGAGGGCAATACCCAGTCTAGGATTGCTTGTACCTTTGTTGGATCCATAGCGAAGCCTTCTGGGGAGATCACATATCCCAGGAAAGTGACTTTAGTAACTTCGAACTCACATTTCTCTAACTTGGCGTATAGATGATGATGACGGAGTTTCGTAAGAACTTGCCGAACATGAACTCGATGCTGTTTTAATGAATGGGAGAAAATTAATATGTCATCCAAATAGACCACTACAAAGGAGCCCAAGAACTCACGAAGAACCTTATTGATCAAATCTTGAAAGACAGCGGGAGCATTGCTGAGGCCGAAGGGCATTATGAGATATTCATAATGGCCTGTCTGAGTATTAAAGGCCGTTTTCCATTCGTCGCCACTCCGGATTCGTATCAGATTATAAGCTCCACGTAGATCAATTTTAGAGTAAATTTTTGCTCCTTTAAGTTGGTCAAAGATGACCGAGATGAGTGGCAAGTGATACGTGTTTTTTATGGTTATGTTATTTAACCCTCTGTAATCAATACAAGGCCTTAACCCACCATCCTTCTTGGCCACAAAGAAGAATCCTGCTCCAGCGGGCGACTTGTAAGGTCTGATGAAACCTTTTCGTAGATTTTCTTCTACATATGACTCCATGGCTTGGGTCTCTGGAAGAGATAATGCGTACAGTCTTCCCTTTGGTAATCTAGAACCCGGGATGATGTCAATTGCACAATCGTACTCCCGGTGAGGGGGAAGAGTGTCAGCTTCTTTTTTAGAAAAAACGTCCCGGAACTCACGGTACGGGGGAGGCAGAAACTCAGAACTAGTATGGGTAATCCTTATTGGCAGGGAGAAGCAAGAAGAAGAGCATTTAGGACCCCATTGAATTATCTCGCCCCTAATCCAATCAATATGAGGATTATGCAGAGATAGCCAGGGATGACCCAAGATCAAAGGAACTGAAGGACAATGAATTAAGTACAATGAGATTATTTCGTAGTGAAGAGCGCCAATCTTCAACTGCAAAGGAGGAGAATGATGATGAATTTCTCCGTGGTTGAGACGATTCCGATCCAATCCGCATACGGAAATTATGGAATCTAGGGGAACAGCTGAGAACCCCAAGGAATGAGCAAAGGTTAAATCTAAAAAATTCCCAGCGACTCCACTGTCCACGAATGCTGGAACTGAACTGACTTGATCTCCATATGTGAGTTGGGCAGGTATTTGTAAAGAATTTGTTGGAGAGATGGCTTGCAGGCCTAAGTGTACTCCCTCCATGTTCACTTGGCCATATCTTTTCCCGGTCTAACGGGACAAGTACGAAGCAAATGGCCTTTTTCTCCACAGTATAAGTAGAGACCCAAGGTACGCCTTCGGGTACCTTCCTCAGATGACAGTCGATACGCTCCCAGTTGCATAGGTTCAACCTGATCCATGGGGGCGACTTGAGGAGGCACAGGAGAACAAGATGAAGAGTCTTCCTTCTCAGCTTTCCTTTCTTTATATCTCCTGTCAATCCGAATAGCTAAATTCATGAGTTCCTCAAGGGACTCCGCAGCGGGATACTGGACTAGGGAGTCTTTAATTTGATCAGAGAGACCCAAGCGGAACTGACTGCGAAGAGCTGGGTCATTCCATGCACAGTCTGAGGACCACCGCCTGAAGTTGGAACAGTACTCTTCAGCGGAACGTCGTCCTTGTTTTAATGATCGAAGCTGTGCCTCAGCAGAAGCCACTCGGTCCGGATCATCATAAATGAACCCAAGCGCTTCGAAAAAGGCATCTATGGACTGCAACTGAGGACAATTGGGCTCCAGGCTAAACGCCCAAGATTGAGGATCCCCCTGAAGAAGAGAAATAATTATCCCCACTCTTTGCTGGGGAGAGCCAGATGACAGTGGTCTCAACTTAAAGTAAAGTTTACAACTTTCACGGAAATTACGGAAGTGCCTGCGATCTCCCGTAAACCGGTCTGGAAGATGCATCTTGGGTTCCACAACAGAAGGCTGAGCAGCTTGTGAGACTCTGGACGCCTGTTCCTGGGCAGCCTGTCGCTGGGACAACTCCTGGACCATTTGAGACAGGGTCTAGATCTGTCCCGCCAACACTTGAGCTGGGCTTGGTTCCATAGGACTGGTGTCAGACACTTCACTCACTTCAAAAGAATTTTTGGGCCGGTTATAATGTTAGGAACCCCAACAGCCAGCACCACAAAACCCGGAGTCTACTCTGTAGCCTGGTGTTCGTTGGAGCCCCTAGTGGTGGGGACAGACTTGGCTGCAGACTACAGAGGGTCGTGAATTGCGTACTGACTGGGGGGAACCACAGGACAATGAAGTGAGGTCCAGAAAAGGGTCAAATAGGTCATAGGCAAACTAGCAGAGTCCGTATCCAGGCCAAAGATCAGGGGTCACAGGCGAGCAAACGAGGTCAAAATCCAAGCAAGAGGTCAAAAGGTCACAGGCAAAAGCGTAGTCAATTCCAGGCAAAAGGTCAGCAACAAAAATCAGATCAGAGGATATCCAGAGAACGAGCAGGGTAGTATACTGGGAAGCAGGGACTATAACCGGCAGGGAGGGCTTGCCCCTTCCTGCCTTAAATACTAGTGTGGATCAATAGGAAATTCTCCCTGGGAGGACAGGAGAATAGGGCCAAGCTGGGCAATAATTACAATATTCTTTTGCGCACGTGCCCGGCTGACCTAGGTGCCGGGACGCGGCGCTACAGCCAAAGAGCGTCTCGACCTAAGCCTTGGCAACGGCCGGGACATAGCGGTAGTGACGTCCCAGTCGTCATGACGATGGCCGGGACGAGAGGGCACCAGAGCGGCTCGTTACAACACACACACATTACACTGCCACAAGCCCCCTTTGCCAACACAAAAGCACATCACCCCACAAAGATTATCGCACCCATTAATTAGCCAACACCTACCTCACACCTATATTACATTGCCCCTTTTGCCATCACACACATTACATTGCCACAAGCCCCCTTTCCCACCACACACATAACATTGCCACAAGCACCCTTTGCCAACACATGCCATTGCCACAAGCTCCCTTTGTCAACACACACCATTGCCACAAACCCTTTTGCCAACACACACCATTGTCACAAGCCCCCTTTGCCAACACACACCATTGTCATAAGCCCTCGTTGCCAACACACACCATTGCCACAAGCCCCCTCTGCCATCACACACATTGCATTATCATAAGCCCCCTTTGCCAACATACGCATTAGATTGAAACAAGCCCCCTTTGCCATTACACACACACACACACACACACACACACATTACATTGCCACAAGAACCCTTTGTCAATACAAACACTACATTGCCACAAGCCCCCTTTGCCAACACAAACACAACATTGCCCAAAGCCCCCTTTGCCAACACACACGCATGTTGATGTCAGTAGCTGAGGGGAGTGCTGGCATTGGATTGCTATTTGGAGGCTTCTGGGGTGCCTCTTTGGTAAGTTAGCTCTCAATTTAAAAACACATATGTATGGCCCAAATATATGGGACTCTCATTGTTTAGAGTAGGACCACCCTATTAGCAAAAGCACCGTGGAGTGGTGGGTGGCTTCAACATACATTTGCAAATGTGTGCAACTAAGACTTTTGCATTTTTATCTACAGTAGAAATAGCAGATCTGTTGCTGGCTATAGCAGTGTGCTGGGGGTATTTGTCTGTGTTTGTTCCTTTTAGGATAACCCCACCCTTTCATGCACCTGATATAGCATATAAATTGATTTGAGCAACTTCCGTTTTCTTTATTCAACACACACCATTGCCACAAGCCCCCTTTGCCAACACACACCATTGCCACAAGCCCTGTTTGCCAACACACCATTGCACCAAGCCCTTTGCTATCAAACATCATTGTACCAAGCTCCCTTTGCCAACAAACACCACTGCCAAAAGCCCCCTTTGCTAACACAAATGATTGCCAAAAGCCCCCGTTGCCAACACACACCATTGCCACAAGCCCCCTTTGCCATCACACACATTACATTGCCACAAGTGCTTTTGCCATCACACACACATATTACATTACCACAAGCACCATTTGCCATCACACACATTACACTGCCAAAAGCCCATTTTGCCAACACAAACACTACATTGCCACAAGCCTCCTTTCCCAACACAAAAAATACATTGTAACAAGCCTCCTTTGCCAACACAAACACTACATTGCCACAAGCCTCCTTTGCCAACACAAACACTAAATTGTGAAAAGCCCTTTGCCAACACACACCATTGCCAAAAGCCCCCATTGCCAACACACACCATTGCCACAAGCCCCCATTGCCAACACAAACATTACATTGCCACAAGCCCCTTTGTCAACACAAACACTACATTGCTAAAAGCCCCCTTTGCCAACACACACTATTTCCACAAGCCCCCTTTACCAACACAACATTGCCACAAGCCCCCCCTGCTGCCCTCACACCACACACATATACAACATTGCCATCAGCCCTCTCCCTGCTGTCCACACACATACACACAGAACATTGCTATCAGCCCCCCCGCCGCCCTCACACACACAACATTACCATCAGGCCCCCCTGCTGCCTACACACACACACACACAACATTGCCGTCAGCCCCCTCTGTTGCCCTCACACACACAATATTGCCATCAGCACTCTCCTTGCTATCCACACACACACAACATTGATATCAGCCCCCTCTGCCGCCCTCACACACATCGCCATCAGCCCCCCCTGCTGCCCTCACACAACATTGCCAATAGCCCCCCTCTGCTGCCCACACACACACACACACGCTGCCAACAGCCTCCCTGTTGCCCACACACACACATTGCCAACAGCCCCCCCTGCTTCCCACACTACACACACACAACATTGCCATCAGACCCGCCCCGCTGCGTTCATATACACAACATTGCCAACAGTCCACCCTGTTGTCCACACACACTCACACACATTGCCAACAGCCCACCCCCCGCTGCCGCCCTCACACACATCGCCATCAGCCCCCCTCCTGCTGCCCTCACACAACATTGCCAATAGCCCCCCTCTGCTGCCCACACACACACGCTGCCAACAGCCTCCCTGTTGCCCACACACACACATTGCCAACAGCCCCCCCTGCTTCCCACACTACACACACACAACATTGCCATCAGACCCGCCCCGCTGCGTTCATATACACAACATTGCCAACAGTCCACCCTGTTGTCCACACACACTCACACACATTGCCAACAGCCCACCCCCGCTGCTCTCACACAACATTGTAATCAGCCCCCCGTTGCGCTCACAAACACAACATTGCCAACAGCCCCCCCACGCTCACACACACATTGCCAACAGCCCCCCCGAGCTGCGCCCAGACTTACCTCTCGGCTGCTTCCAGCAGCGTTTCTCTGCTCACATGGGACGCCACCTCTCACATGGTGTGCATCCCACGTGATATCTAGTTCGTGTGGGATAGGCCGCAGATAGAAGAGTGGGACAGCAGATCCGCCAACTGAAAGAGGTTGGCTGGTCCCGGGACCAGTCACCTTCCTTGTTTAAAGAGAAAAAAAATTCAATGGAAAAAAAATCTGTCAGATGGCCTCATTAGGTCACTGGCTTATCGGGAAATTTCCCAGTAAGACCTATGTCCAATCTGACTATGGTCCCTAAGCAAGTGTTTCAAATTTATATTCAGGGTTTCTCATTTAGAACCTTCCCCTTAACCTCCATCTTATAAAGCCTGCAGCACCTGAAGGGAGTGGTTAACTCCCAGAAAACATTGGGGCAAAATGTGAAAGGGGACATGACCTACTCAGAGGCATGTCTAGTGCTTTCGAAGCACTAGGACTGTGTTGGCTAACCTGTGACACTCCAGGTGTTGTGAAACTACAAGTCCCAGCATGCTTTGCATATATATAGCAGCTTATTGCTGGAAGGGTATGCTGGGGCTTGTAGTTTCACAACACCTGAAGTGTCACAGGTTAGCCAACACTGCCCTAGGATCACCACTTTTGAAACTGCCATACCCTCCTCTAAATCTCCACTTCATAGCCACACACTCACACCCATTCACCTCTGCTCTGATTTGACATATGGGAGGTATAGTACAGTCATGTCCAAAAGTTTTGAGAATGACATAGGTATTTGGTTTTCACAAAGTTTTCTGCTTCAGTGTTTTTAGTCCTTTTGTCAGATGTTGCTATGGTATACTGAAGTAAAAATACAAGCATTTCATAAGTGTCAAATGCTTTTATTGACAATTTCATTAAGTTTATGCAAAGAGTCAATATTTGCAGTGTTGATCCTTCTTTTTAAAGACCTCTGCCATTAGCCCTGGCTTGCTGTCAATCGACTTCTGGGCCACATACTGATTGATGGCTGACCATTCTTGCCTAATCAATGCTTGGAGTTTGTCAGAATTTGTGGGTTTTTGTTTGTCTACCCGGCTCTTGAGGATTGACCACAAGTTCCCAATGGGATTAAGGTCTGGGGAGTTTGCTGGCCATGGACCAAAAATGTTGATGTTTTGATCCCTGAGCCACTTAGTTATTACTTTTGCTTAATGCCAAGGTGCTCCATCATGCTGGAAAAGGCATTGTTTGTCAGTAAACTGTTATTGGATGGTTGGGAAAAGTTGCTCTTGGAGGATGCTTTGGTACCATTCTTTATTTGTGGCTGTGTTCATAGGCAAAATTGTGAGTGATGATAGCGCTCACCTTTTCTTCTCTGGACAAGCGTTTTTCCAGATGCCCCAAACAATCTGAAAGGGGATTCATCAGAGAAAATGACTTTAACCCAGTCCTCAGCATTCCAATTCCTGTACTGTTTGCAGAACATCAGTTTGTTCCTGATGTTTTTCCTGGAGAGTAGTGACTTCTTTGCTGGCCTTCTTGACACCAGGCCATCCTACCAAAGTCTTGGATACACTGTGCATGCACTCACACCTGCCTGCTGCGATTCCTGATCAAGCTCTGAACTGGTGCTGCCCCGATCCCGCAGCTGAATCAACTTTAGAAGACGTCCTGGCTCTTGCTGGACTTTCTTGGGAACCCTGAAGCCTTCTTCACAACTATGGAACCTCTCTCCTTGAAGCCGGAGGAACAAGTCGAGGAGCAAAACGCCTAGTCATAGACCTCTCAAGTTCGTTACTGAAAGCGGAGATCAATCCTGTTGCATAAAGAAATGAGGGTGTCAAAGTCTGCTTAGAGTTCTTGGGACACTAGTTCGTCCCGTGCCTTATTATTCCACTTGAGCTCTGATGCCAAGGTGCGGAAAAGGACTGCGTACTGACCTATGATCTGGGTGCCCTGACGCAGACTCAGAAGGCTGGAAGCTGCAGATGAGACCTGACCAGGCTCGTCGAATATTTTGCAAAAAGCCTCAATGAAAAATGAGGCATTCTGAAGTAGTGGATTATTATGTTCCCATAAGGGAGAAGCACAAGCCAGGGCCTGCCCGGAAAGCAGAGATATTATGAAAGCAAGCTTTGTGCATTCCGAAGGGAAGAATCCTGAATTACATTCAAAGTGAATAGAGCATTGGTTCAAGAAAACCCGGCACTTCTTAGGATCTCCATCAAATTTTTCTGGCGGCGGGAGCCATAAAGAAGAGGTCGAGACAGCTGCTGGAGCCGAAGTGGATGAACTAGCTCTGGAGGTGGTAACCGCCACTGGCTGAGAGACGGGTAAAGAGGCCTGAAGGGAATCCAGATGAGAGACTAGTCCTTGGATACACTGGAGTAGTTGAGCCTGCTCAGACTCTTGTTGCTTTACCCTGTGGGCCAGAAGAAGTAAATGGTCACAAGAAGATGGTTCACTGATGCATTCAGAAGTCATGGCCAGAGTATGCTGTTAGTTCTGAAGGTCTTACCTGCTGGTATTAGCTCTGCTAAACTAGGAGGAGTGGAGTCTAATATACCTCCGGTCTTCGTCAGGGACCCACGAAAGGGTGTTTGGAGTTTGCTGCAGGAGACGTGCAGGTTGCGGCCCTCCCAGATAGCTACCAGTGAAGTAATAGTTGAAATATCATTGTCGTGAAGTCCGAGGTCAGACCGTGTGGGCAATAATGGTACAGAAGGAGCAGGCAAAAGCAGAGTCAGGAGATGCTGAGTCAATATGTTGGCCCCATTTACTGTAGAATTTTATCACTCCCTTTTTGATATCAGGAAGGATTGCCCTCCTGTTAAAATACAAGAGGCCTGATTCATTAAGGAAAGTAAGGCAAAAAAATTAGGTACAATGCAAGTAGTGCAAATTATTTTTTTATTTTGCACATAAGTTAAATACTGGCTATTTTTTCATCTAGCACACAAATACTTGATATCTTTATTTTACACTGAAATTTAAAGTTGATTTAGGATGTACCCTACCCCAACTTAAATCTGCCATCACATTTTAAATTTACATCCCCCTCCAATGCAACATAGTTTTGCCAAGGTGAAAAGTTACTCATTTGGGCCTGATTTATTACTTTCCTTAATGAGTCAGGCCCAAGGAGTCTAAAAGTTTGGTTTTGACTTCGGAAAGGGAAGGAGGGGCAGCTGTAGTCCAGTATGGCTAATTTAGCGATAGTGAGTGCCACAGTAAGAAATGGTTTAACATCCTGCACCTCCCATGGACATAGTAGTGAGATCTAGTGATTATAGTTACATAAGAGGATGTGAGCGTTGTCGGGGAGCAAGGAAGTGCCCAAAGAGACATTCAAAAAGTTTAAAACCTTATAACAGTATTTCTGAAGTCTTCGGCAAGCCCATATATTGTGGAAAAAGGAAGCCTGTGCATCCTTACGTTTGGGACAGGACTCTATTTCCTCTCTCACATAGTGTTTTCTTTGGTTCTGTGATATATAAGCTCTGTTTAATATGTTTATATGTACCTCCTGCAATCTGGTTGAGTGTAACAATTTCTTTACATTCAAAATAACGTTTTTAAATATAGGTGGGGGTGAGGAGACATTAAGAGCCATAGTACAGCTCTCCAACAATGCCTTAAAAGAATTGTGCACTCTTGATTGAAAGAGGGGACTCTCCTCTTTCAAACAAGGGTGGCTCTTTTTATTTCTTATCTGGGGATAACTGTGATCACCAAATGGAAAAAACTATGTGTGTAAATAGAATGGGTGGCTCTTTTAATAACCAAATTTCTGCCATACATTTGCAAAATATACACAAGTCACCTGCATTTGAAAGAGAAGGCCTGAAGGGAATCCAGTTGTGTAATGATCACCAGACAAAGAAACACATATTTTTGCAAATAAAAAGTACTAGGTGCATATTTGTACTTCTGGCACACGTTTTACATTAAGTCAACAGAGACAGCAGCTATTTAGAAATGATAATCCCTCTTTTTCAACCGTTTGTCCTTCTTTAATTTAGTAAATGAATGACAAATTTTAAACATTTTCATCTATTGAGCTACATCTGCAAACTATGATGTATTCCAGGCTTGGGTTAGAAAAGCAATTCTCTACTGTTTTGTTGCTTATTATGCCTCCTCAACATTTACAATACACCCATCTCATTGTCTCGGAGAGTGAGAGAGAGATGGAGGCTATCTGCCGGTGTTGGCGCTACTGTATATGGAGACACGGCGTCTAACGCACCCCTTGTATTCTCCAGGGACCCCCACAAGGGAGTATGGATGGCCACAAAGGGAGTACATGCTGCGGTTCTCCAAGACAGTCACCAGTGAGATAGGGGTGAACAGCGGTAAGTCAAAGAGGCCAGGGTCGTAACCAGCGAGATAAGAAGTCAGGAGCTGAAGGAGTAGTCAGGGAGCAACTGTTTGGAGCTGAGAAGATGATCCACAAAGGTACAAGGCCAGAGTGGCCATTGTTGACCCTGCCCTTGGCTCTAGCAATAAAGCTTCTCCTTGTTCCTAATGTAGGAGGATTCAATAACAGTCCCTTAAATCTTAAACAGGTTTCCTAACGTTTTTAAGAAAGTCTCATTTTAACCTAAAGCCATGGTTGCCATTTTGAAAACTTTTTTTTTGAAGTTCGTGGGGTACATTATGATGAACCACACGTCCACGGAGAATGCTCTGTGAAACCTTAAACAAGGTCAGGGATTGACCAAGGACTATTGCTCAGAATACCTTTGGCGACCAGTAGAAATTGAATGGAATGACGCTGCTTTGAAATTACCTGAGAAACTAGATACATATATTAATCTGTAGTATAGTATAGTATGTTATATAGTATAGTATGTAATAGTATTTAAAATGTATCATCTCATTATTGAGAGAAGCATCAAGAGCAACCCTCAGCTATGTTATCTGCTTCTTTGCCACCATTAATGCCACGACTACAATCTACTGCATGCTTGAAGATAGAGATAAATTACATTTTTAAAACTGTTTTTCATAATATTCACTTAATTCTGGAATTAGTCCTACAGAATTTTTCCATCCCAAAATCAAGCCACAGACTAGAATGAGTAAACACTGTAGTCTCAACTCTAAAGACTAAAAATGTAAAATTTATAAATACAGAGTGTCAGGGATAGGCCCCTCTGGCTACTCCCACAAATTTATTTATCAAATTGTGCACACTCTGTGCTCTGGTAGCTAAATAGTTAACCCTTCACACTCTGGTTTCTAAAAAGTTAACCCAGCCAAGAAATCTCTCTCTTCCAAACAGGCAATGGATTTGTTTAGCACAATAAGGACAGAACTATTAAATTGATAGATTTAATATACTGAAGGTTCAATGCTTACAGATAATAAAAAAAATACATAGATAAAGATTTGACATAGAAATAAAAAAATTCAAACAGTAATAAAAACAAATTAGATGAAATTACAGAGCATAACTTACATATAATAATCTGTATGCCTGGGGGTAGGCAAAAAAAGATACACAGTCCTTCAATTAGATTAATCTGACAATTTGCCCCTTCCTAACACAGGTTTTTAAGCAAAATGAAATGGTGTGGCCTTCACAGGGGCAGTGTTGATGCTATTGTGGGGGCAGGAATTCCCCTGGGTGTCGCTATACTTTGCTCACAAATATTCCAAAAGTTTTGACCTTTGGCAACTCTTAATAGATATATCCCAGAGACATAACTCCCCCTTCAAAAAATCAGGCATAATCTCCCACACATCTAAATACCAAACATGATGGAATAATAACAATGTGACATACCTTTCCTAAAGACAAGTGATTATAGCTGTTTCCTGGTACCGCTCGTAAATATAATTCACAACCCCGGAGTGGTTTTTGCCCTTCAGTATTGAGTGGCACATGGATTTCCCAAAATATGAAATATGAAGGCATTTTCTTTGAAGTTCATATTTCTGTAAAGGTTTTACCTCGGCCTCCAAGATTCTCACCTAGGCATATGACTCTCTCTAATTTACACCTGGTGGTTCTTCTGTGTTTACAATAACTATTAAAAGGAAGTCAATTAGGACTTGATATACATGATGAAAACAATGGGTGTCTAGGATCTGCATATCTTAAGCTGGTCTCCTTATAAAGGGTCTGTTCAACGTAATTACCTCCTACAGGGCTAATTGACCAAATGCTTTAAAAAGGAAACAAACATTTATCTGAAAGGAAAATCATATTCACTTTTATGTATCAATGCAATATTTTTTTTGGGCCCTGACATTTAATATTCTATTTCATCATATCAGATATGCTCTCATCCTGAAACAGAGCCTGATTCATCTTTGAACTGCGCGTAACTTGCATGCCCGTATTCAAATACAAGCGGATCTCAAGAAATGTTTCCATTTTAATCTGGGTACAAGTATGCTCTGGCGATATATTACTTGCTGTATGCAGACAGACAGAAAACAGTACAAGATAGGCACATGCATATGTGCAATATAAAATCCCATCGGAATGCATGCAAAAAAAACGATTTTATAAAATAAATTAACAACTGTAATAATCATTAATAAAAATAAATGTTTACAAAATATTTTTTTCTTTTTTTTTTTTTCTTTACATGAAATACATAAATCATTATGGGCCTGATTCATTAAGAAGTTTCTTATTTAAGTCTCCTGAAGAAGAAAGTCAGTATTTAACTTATGTGCAAAACAGAAAACTAATTTTCACCCCTTGCATTGTAACATGGTTTTGTCCAGGAAACTTCTTAATTTAAGTTCCTTAATGAATCAGGCCCTATGTTCTTAATTTATACTGTACATAAATGCATTTTTATAGTTTCTATTACTTGCAAACACCCATTCTGACATAGAGTAACCTACTGGAACACGCAGTGCCCTCTGGGGGAATGCAATGGTAGGGGCCAGTGAAGAGGTATGGTCAGCCACCTGAGGAGGTGTGGCCATCCACCAGAGAGGCGAGGCCAGCTACTAGAAGGGGTGTGGTCAACCCATTAGTTTAAGCAGCATAATCCACAGGTAACCTGGAAGAAGGCTGATATTGATAAACAGAGTTAATATGTTTCCAGAACTGGCTTCTTCTTTCTGCATACTTGATCATAACTACTGCTAAAAAATCTACTTTCTCATAGGGCCTATCACTCCACTATATATCTCCTTGCTGTATGTATGACAAACAAGGGATACGTTTGCTTTCTTTGTACTCTGGAATCACTGGTGATGGAAGCATACATAACAAACAAATCTTATAGAGAGGTTTCCTTTAATAAACAAATCCAGAAAGTAGATCAATAGAAGACAGTGTTCAACATATCAAACCGGTATTACAAATACTTGGCAATGTCCCTTTCAAGACTTTAATTACATATGCAGAAGTTATTTAAGCAGATATGTGGTATTTTATTTGGATGCTATTTTCATTTTTTCCTCTTCTGTTACTGGGAACAGACAAAATAAACAAATGATAACTTTATGACAAATTGGAAAAGTACTTTTTCAAGGTTGACAAAATTCATTTTATTGATTATATTAGTTTAAAAGATAAATTCTCTTTGGATCATCCTTCCAAGTGTCAAAGTCGTATAATTGGATGAACGAAAGTATATTGGTTAAATATTGGTTTGCCGTGCGTATTGCGAAGCGTACGCCACGTGTTACGTGATGTGGTGCGTTTGCACAGTAAAATACGCACGCACACACTCGCATTACAACAGTTAATTATTTATATAATTTCATATTGGTTGTGTTACACTGTAATTCAGGAGCAGATAGTATTCGATTTATTATTAGTCTATATATATATATATATATATATATATATATATATATATATATAGTGATTATATGTACATTGTAGTGTTATTAAAGGTTTAGGTAATAGGAAAGGTGTCATGCCTGATATCATATTGAAGCCCTAATCATCATCAGCTGTCCGGTGCAGTCGGCGAAGAGATCGCACATTGCATACTTTAGTTATTGATATTAGAGAGTAAACCTTTGTATGATACTGGCTATGAAAAGGAGCAGACCCCCTGGAGAGAAGACCCCCACCTTTGGATTCCTTAGATTGAATCAACCTATTACCTGTCTGGCCTGGACCCACCCAACGTCTGGACCTATAGAAACAATCTACGTCATCTCTATTGTTCACAATGAAACACTGACTGTATATATATTAGCTGCATCTCACTGGGGCGTCAGTCAACTTTGACACAATATTCTATACAGAATATTGTCCATCGGGTCCCGTGGGTGCGCAGCGTGCGCAAGCGATTGCATTGGTATGTACTTATCTTTTGGTATTGGCTGTGCTGTACTGTACTTTATCATTATATAATAATGTATTGAATTGTTGACTATTTACATCTGCTAAAATAAATTACTTTGTGCTTTGGACACACATACAATTGATTGGGCAATGCTTATTTTAAAATGATAAAATTACTTTAATACAAGGTACAGGCTTATCTTGGGTCCAACTAACTAATCCTAAAGTTATTCAAATATTTTTGGGTTTCTCCACTTAATAATAACAATTTCTTTAAAAAAAAACATTCCTCCATTATAACTCTCATTACAGCCCTTTCTAGGAAGGGTGCAAATCCTTGAGATTATTCCCCTGACGCAGCTAAGGTCTTTCATACAATAAAAAAGGGTTTTAGCTCTGCCCCAATTCTTATTCATTCAGATTCCCAATTTCCCTCTAGAGAACTGTTAGCTTTAAATTGGGCTTCTAAGGAATCGGGTCAATGGATGGAGTGGTTACTTCAATGTATTATGGTTCTTCTAGATCACGAGAATTTAGAATTCATTGGAAAAAAATTTGGTAACTGAATAGCATCTAGTAAGTCAATTACAACTTTATGATGGGCAACTGATGCACCATTGGTTTCAACAAAATTTCTCTGTCGCCATAATTTAGAAAAATCATGCAAAAGGCTCAATCTCT
Source organism: Mixophyes fleayi (assembly GCF_038048845.1). Classification (NCBI taxonomy): domain Eukaryota; kingdom Metazoa; phylum Chordata; class Amphibia; order Anura; family Limnodynastidae; genus Mixophyes; species Mixophyes fleayi. The sequence goes on from NC_134402.1 coordinate 290,197,543, forward strand.
GTGAAGCCAGACAGGCCCTTTACTCATATTGGTTTTGTTATCATGTGATGTGACTTATACCAGGGGTGAGTCGACTGTGATCTACCAGTAGATTGCAGCAGTTAGATGGCAGATTGCGGAATTAGTTTCCAAGTTGCACCCCACCCCCTTTTTGAAGTGAAACTTTATGCATATATTGGATACATTTTATCCTCCTGCATTGGTGAGCTAACCCCACTCATGACTCTACAAAATTGACTCCCTCACCTCCAGAGCATTCAGTGGAGATGCCTAGATGTGTCCCAGCTGCTTACTGCCAGAGATTCAAGGCCTGACCTTCTCTCCCCTATCATACCTTTCCTGCCAGTGAGGCACCCTGTGTGCCTGTACTGGACCGGGTACTTGCTGACTCCTTTTAACATTTTCTGCGTGGAGGGGAACAACTGGAGAATGGAGGTGGTGCTGCATGTTGCCACAAGAGCTATCGCAGAATCTGTCCGGTAGGAAGAGGTACACTGTAGATGTGACACATTAAGCTACCGATACCATGATCTGAAGGATTCCATTTAATGATTAAGACTGTGATCCCAGATTTTGGATAAAAATTAAAGATATCTATTCAAGGCTCTGTGGAAGGATTGACTGTTATTGTGACTGTGCTCTTCTGAGATCCAAGCTTGAATAAGCATACAATAATTGCATTAAGACAAAGGTAATGTTTTGTGGCATAATATTAATTATTGCAACATAGCATATTTTATATATTTTGATCTACTCCATTGTTCATACAAAAAGTTTGAAGGAGTCATTTATTATTACTTGGATAGAGGAACTTTTACTACTTGTAGGGGGTTTCCCCCTTATATCCCAATATATTACAATCCTAATTTCGACTGCATTTTTTTTATGAGAATTGGGAAAATTATGTGAATTTTTTTTTTCCCTCCTAGATATTGAGTACAAATTACTAAGAGAATGTTTATATGTATGTTTTAGGATTAATTGTATTTTTACCTATGGAATATTTGATGGTATTTGATTGATTTAAATAAATGTGATATATATTACCATCATATGTGTCTTTGTTTTCTGCCCCCTATATTTTGTTTATTTAGATAGGCCATAGAGAGCACTGTATGCCACTAGTGTAATAAATGTTTATGTCTACAGAAAGATACTGACAATCTTCTATTTTACCGCAGCCTCGAATTATTTTTCTTTTATATTTATATATATTTTTTATTTTTTTCATTAAAAAAAAATATTGATATATTAAATGCTCTTTATATTATTTTCCCACATTGCACCTAAGTGAATTTGTTTTGTTTACAGGGACTGAGCATTGTCATATCCCAACTGACAAAGTAATCTGAGAAGAGGTGAATCCAGATAACCAGGGCCTGAAGGAGTAGTTTGTTAGGTAGGATGACAACTAATATAGGAGGGTGTCCCGAGAACCTGGGGAATGCAGTTTCTTTTTTTTAGCTAACATGTGACAATTATGTTAAATGAAGCCAAGTGTCAAGGAGAATTAAAACCTAGAAGTGACCTTTATTTTTAGCAGTGAACAAAAGCCTGACTGAAGAGGGTCCAAGAGGTTGTGAAAGGAACTATGTGAGGTCAGTGCAGGCAAACCTATTAAGTAGCTCGGAGGTGCTACCCCTTTTCATAATTTTTGGGAGTGCCGGAAGAACATTTTGGAATAAGGTGATGTTGTTTATACATTGTACTTTCAAACTCAGTTTACCAATACTTTTTTGCAATTTTGAAATATGGAGACCAGAATTACCACTGGGAGACAGAGATAATGATAGTGGTGCAAGCAGTTAACATGTTGAGAGTGCACATCTCCCACATCCCCTTTCCTATGTGAGTTAAAACAGAATTACTAAATATATAATGTACTTTGATAGAAAGGCGACTCCAGCAGCTGTAGAAAGGAGATTAGCATTTTGTGACAAATAGGGGCTCTGTATTGAATCATTAGAGCCTGACACCCAGACCAGTACCATTAAATTGTTTGAGTCCACAAATTGGTACCTTTATAGGAAGTATTTAATATATACCCACTCCAGCACCTGCTGCTGCCTACTATTCATTAATCGGTCTTTATTGGAGGGTAGAAAAACCCTTGTTTCCAGCTGCCACCTACTATACCCTAAATACTCTAAGTGCCAGTGTTTTGGTGTGCTTATAGGAAGTAGACTAACGTTAGTAGGTGGTAGGGGCTGAATCTTGATTGGTCAGATTCTGGTGTTGCAATCACCAGTTTATTCTGTGTCTCCCAATTTGCTTGGTTTATATTTACCCTATTTGATAGGCTTTCACTACCTCCTCTCAGTGTGAGTTAGGTACCCCAACCACTTTCCTCTCAACCCCATAACAATTGGAATCGAGTATTTGGTTTATTGAACTTTAATTTTGATATTAATGTATTATTGTACTGCATCCTTGTATTTGAGAAACATTGATTACTGAATTGTGCATTTGTTTTTCCATTTATCTTGTCGTATTTCTTTATAGTTGCTCTGTAGTGCACAAGTAGCAATTGAATGCATTTACAGTACTCAAATGTTCATGTTTGTATGCATTTTTTAAAGGGTTTTGGAAATAAATAAAAATATTTATAAAATAAGAGAAAAAAAGAAGAATCTTTAAAAACTATGGGAATTGAGAGATAGGATGGTATACTGAGAGAGAGTATGGCCTAGTAGAGGAAGTGTAATCACTTGCTGTTTGAGCAGCAAGGAGCGCACGGTGGAGCTGCAGGACAACACCGACAGTCACTACTAAAGGTAAGTGACAAGTGATGACAAGCTATGACCTGCAATGAGACATATGGGTAGGAGGGGGGGACTGCAATGAGACCTAAGGAGGAGGAGGGGTGCTGCAGTCAGACCTATGGGGGAGGGAGGGCTGCAAGGTTGAGAATTTGCACCAGCTATGGGAGAGACATGGAGGGGGCTGCAATTGGAGAGACACTGAAGGAGCTGCAAAGGGAGAGACACAAAGAGGGCTGCAATGGGAGAGACACTGAAGGGGCTGCAAAGGGAGAGACACAAAGGGGGCTGCAATGGGAGAGACACTGAGGGGGCTGCAATGGGAGAGACATGGAGGGGGCTGCACTGGGAGAGACACTGAGGGGGCTGCAATGGGAGAGACATGAAGGGGGCTCCAATGAGAGAGGCATGGAATGGGAATAAGAGAGATATGAGGGTAACAATAACAATACGTTTTTTTCTCTTGTAAATGATGACACTATGTCCTTAATGTTAGACAATAGGTCCCAATGTCCTCGCCCCCCCAAAGCCTTAATCCAGTAATGTACTGTATATACACTCTCTAATAAAGTGCATATGACTATTAACCTTCCTGCAGCTCCTGCCATCTCAGTGGGCCACTAGCAGATCCAGGTGGGGAAAAATTGGGGCAATCGTTCCCCCTAGCAGGGGAGTGCTGCCTGCAGCCGCACACTATGTGCAGGCCCGTGTCGGCAGACAGAGAAAACTGCCCAGCTGCTCTGGTTCTGCTTTAAACTAGAGATGATCGGGCTCGGTTTTCTGAAAACCGAGCCCACCTGAACTTAGGGGATCTGAGTAGGCTCACGAGCCGGCTCATTACTTTCGCGCGTCCTCGGATCTGAATCTAGGCAAAGCATCATCTTTGAGTTGTAGGATCTCACGGGTTTTGGATTCCATAAGTACCTCCCTCCCCAGGAGATACAGCGCCATTGCTCGCACAGAAACAGGGGTAGCAGTGTTCTTGTCACTCTCCATTCTCCAGTGACATTGCTCAGTGCCATTGCACATACAGAAACAGGAGGGGTAGCAGTGTTCTTGTCACTTGACAAAAATTGACTGGAAATGATTGGAAATTGAGGTTAATAATAATGTAGGGATAAAAAAGGAGCCAAATTATGTGGCTTTAGCAAAGAAAAAAAAAATAGGGATCCAAAACCAAAACACTGAGTTAATCCAGATCCAAAACCACAACACAGGGGTCAGTGAACATCTCTACTTTTAACACAATCAGAGCGGTCGGGCATCATACGCTGCCTGCCTGCCTTTGCCAAACGGACCTGCACATAATGTGCAGCTGCAGGCAGCCTCACCTGTCAAAAAGGGGGCGGAGACTAAGTCACCCCCATTGAAACAAAATTCTAGATCTGCCCCTGCAGTTTGCTTACTATACTGAGTCCTTTGTCCCACCTCCTTTGCATCCAGCAGCAGACTGGGCCAGTCCCATAGTGGGCTACCTTGGGCCAGAGCCGGATTTACACCTCATGGGGCCCTAGGCAAGATATCGGTTTGGGCCCCCCCTTCACACACACAGTGGCCCCTCACACACACGCAGGGCTGCCATCAGAAATTGTGGGGCCCAGTACAAACGAAAGAGTCTGGCCCCTCCCCCTTCCCAATGTATAGTGCGGGGTATATTACATTGGCTCCATATTAAGCCACACATAGTACCCCCAAATCATATTATGCTACACATAGTACCCCCAGATCATATTATCATACACATAGTACCCCCAGATCATATTATCATACACATAGTACCCCCAGATCATATTATGCTACACATAGTACCCCCAGATCATATTATGCTACACATAGTACCCCCAGATCATATTATCATACACATAGTACCCCCAGATCATATTATCATAAACATAGTACTCCCAGATCATATTATCATACACATAGTACCCCCAGATCATATTATGCTACACATAGTACCCCCAGATCATATTATCATATACATAGTACCCGCAGATCATATTATCATAAACATAGTATCCCCAGATCATATGATCATACACATAGTACCCCCAGATCATATTATGCTACACATAGTACCCCCAGATCATATTATGCTATACATAGTACCCTCAGATCATATTATCATACACATAGTACCCCCAGATCATATCATACACATAGTACCCCCAGATCATATTATCATACACATTGTACCTCCAGATCATAGTATCATAAACATAGTACCCCCAGATCATATTATCATACACATAGTACCCCCAGATCATATTAAGCCACATATAGTACCCCCAGATCATATCAAACCATACATAGTACCCCCAGATCATATCAAGCCATACATAGTACCCCCAGATCATATCATGCCCCACATAGTACCCCCAGATCATATCAAGCCACACATAGTTCCCCCAGATCATATCATGCCCCACATAGTACCCCCAGATCATATTAAGCCACAAATTGTACCCCCAGATCATATCATGCCCCACATAGTACCCCCAGATCATATTAAGCCACACATAGTACCCCCAGATCATATTATCATACACATAGTACCCCCAGATCATATTATCATACACATAGTACCCCCAGATCATATTATGCTACACATAGTACCCCCAGATCATATTATCATACACATAGTACCCCCAGATCATATTATCATACACATAGTACCCCCAGATCATATTATGCTACACATAGTACCCCCAGATCATATTATCATACACATAGTACCCCCAGATCATAGTATCATAAACATAGTACCCCCAGATCATAGTATCATACACATAGTACCCCCAGATCATATTAAGCTACACATAGTACCCCTAGATCATATTATCATAACCATAGTATCCCCAGATCATATTATCATAACCATAGTACCCCCAGATCATATGATCATACACATAGTACCCCCAGATCATATTATGCTACACATAGTACCCTCAGATCATATTATCATACACATAGTACCCCCAGATCATATTATCATACACATAGTACCCCCAGATCATATTATCATACACATAGTACCTCCAGATCATAGTATCATAAACATAGTACCCCCAGATCATATTATCATACACATAGTACCCCCAGATCATATTAAGCCACACATAGTACCCCCAGATCATATCAAGCCACACATAGTACCCCCAAATCATATCAAGCCATACATAGTACCCCCAGATCATATCATGCCTCACATAGTACCCCCAGATCATATTAAGCCACACATAGTACCTCCAGATCATAGTATCATAAACATAGTACCCCCAGATCATATTATCATACACATAGTACCTCCAGATCATATCATGCCCCACATAGTACCCACAGATCATATTAAGCCACACATTGTACCCCCAGATCATATCATGCCCCACATAGTACCCCCAGATCATATTAAGCTACACATAGTACCCCCAGATCATATTATCATACACATAGTACCCCCAGATCATATTATCATATACATAGTACCCCCAGATCATATTATGCTACGCATAGTACCCCCAGATCATATTATGGTACACATAGTACCCCCAGATCATATTATCATACACATAGTACCCCCAGATCATAGTATCATAAACATAGTACCCCCAGATCATATTAAGCCACACATAGTACCCCCAGATCATATCAAGCCCCACATAGTACCCCCAGATCATATTAAGCCACACATAGTACCCCCAGATCATATTATCATACACATAGTACCCCCAGATCATATTAAGCCACATATAGTACCCCCAGATCATATCAAACCATACATAGTACCCCCAGATCATATCAAGCCATACATAGTACCCCCAGATCATATCATGCCCCACATAGTACCCCCAGATCATATCAAGCCACACATAGTTCCCCCAGATCATATCATGCCCCACATAGTACCCCCAGATCATATTAAGCCACAAATTGTACCCCCAGATCATATCATGCCCCACATAGTACCCCCAGATCATATTAAGCCACACATAGTACCCCCAGATCATATTATCATACACATAGTACCCCCAGATCATATTATCATACACATAGTACCCCCAGATCATATTATGCTACACATAGTACCCCCAGATCATATTATGGTACACATAGTACCCCCAGATCATATTATCATACACATAGTACCCCCAGATCATAGTATCATAAACATAGTACCCCCAGATCATAGTATCATACACATAGTACCCCCAGATCATATTAAGCTACACATAGTACCCCTAGATCATATTATCATAACCATAGTACCCCCAGATCATATTATCATAACCATAGTACCCCCAGATCATATGATCATACACATAGTACCCCCAGATCATATTATGCTACACATAGTACCCCCAGATCATATTATGCTATACATAGTACCCTCAGATCATATTATCATACACATAGTACCCCCAGATCATATTATCATACACATAGTACCTCCAGATCATAGTATCATAAACATAGTACCCCCAGATCATATTATCATACACATAGTACCCCCAGATCATATTAAGCCACACATAGTACCCCCAGATCATATCAAGCCACACATAGTACCCCCACATCATATCAAGCCATACATAGTACCCCCAGATCATATCATGCCTCACATAGTACCCCCAGATCATATTAAGCCACACATAGTACCTCCAGATCATAGTATCATAAACATAGTACCCCCAGATCATATTATCATACACATAGTACCTCCAGATCATATCATGCCCCACATAGTACCCACAGATCATATTAAGCCACACATTGTACCCCCAGATCATATCATGCCCCACATAGTACCCCCAGATCATATTAAGCTACACATAGTACCCCCAGATCATATTATCATACACATAGTACCCCCAGATCATATTATCATATACATAGTACCCCCAGATCATATTATGCTACACATAGTACCCCCAGATCATATTATGGTACACATAGTACCCCCAGATCATATTATCATACACATAGTACCCCCAGATCATAGTATCATAAACATAGTACCCCCAGATCATATTAAGCCACACATAGTACCCCCAGATCATATCAAGCCCCACATAGTACCCCCAGATCATATTAAGCCACACATAGTACCCCCAGATCATATCATGCCCCACATAGTACCCCCAGATCATATTAAGCCACACATAGTACCCCCAGATCATATCATGCCCCACATAGTACCCCCAGATCATATCATGCCCCACATAGTACCCCCAGTTGATATCACACCACACATAATACCCTCAATACATATTATTTTTGTTACATTTACATATGTGCATAGTGTAGGAACCCCCTGTGTGCTCACCTTCTACTCAGCGCGCCAGCAGAGACAGGAACATCAGCTGTCAGCACAGGCAGTCCCACAAGCCGGACATCACAGAAGAATACAGCCGCCGGCTCTATCACAATCCCGCCCCCCGTGACAAGAAACAGTTCTCAAAATAGAAGACCCGACTCGCGGCACCCCCCCCCCGCATGAGTCGCGGGGGGAGGGGGGTGCCGCGAGTCGGGGGAGGGGCCACAATTTTTTTTTACTTTTTTTTTTCTTCCGATTTTCACTTGTCCCCCCCAGCTGGGCCCCCGGGAGCCGCTAGGCCCTAGGCAGGTGCCTAGGTTGCCTAGCGGTAAATCCGGCCCTGCCTTGGGCTGGGTCACTGGGTCACCTACATTTTTTTTCCTTTAAAATGTTCCTAATAGGCTGCTGAGTCGAGTCTTGCCCCCCGGGCTAAAATTTGCCACCCCGCTGGTATTTGCATCATGTTGTTTGAACTGACTGGAGCAAGTTGTTTTTGCATTAAATTGTTCAAAGTCAATGATCTTGTCCAATTTGCCCACTTAAGTGGAAGCCCAAATTTGACTGATCCTACTAGGATTGCACTGTGTTTAACTGGCTTTAGGTTCTATTTTTTTACATTCTACATATGCAGTTTTTCTTTAATGAGAATACCAGTCAGTGTGGAGACAGAGGTATTTTTTTGTAAATGTGTTTATTTTATGGTGCTAAGGGTTATGGTAAAAATGTGAAAACCCAAAGGGGCACATTTATCATTTAACGTTGAAATAGAGAAATGGTTATCAATCCTTATCGGACGGATAAGTATTGATTCATTTCTCAAATTTATCAAAACCGGAGTACAGAAACAGCAGTCCCGATAATCTGCTGTTTCTGTGAAAAAAAAAATCATACTTACCTGCCTCTTCGGAAGCGCTGTCTTCGGGTCTTCTCCTTACTCTTCAATTGCGCATGCGCACACAGATCCTCTCTCTGTCTCTGCAACAATAGTTGCAGAGAGAGAGCTGTGAGTGACAGGGAGGGATCATGTGATCCCTCCACACATGCGCTGTCCAGCTCTGCTCTCCGGAGCAGAGCTGACAGCATTAGATTTCCTCATGTACATTAACATGACAAGTTCCTGAAAAAAATGTTTTTTCGGGACTTGTTAGATTGCGGCCATTCTGTTGAATGGTGACTGCTCCCAAAAACGAAGAGGAGTGCAAAGCAGCAGATATCCATGATATCTGCTGCAATGCCCCCTTAATAAATTTGCGGAGGACACTGTGGGACCTTAATTATCCGTTAAAAGCACTATCGTGCTTTATTAAATATGCCCCAAAGTCCCAAGCATTCGTTATAAAAAGACCCATGTCTCTATTACAAGTAAATATTTTTGTAAAAGATTTCTTTTTTTCTATCATATTACTATCTTAAGTATATAATAGTTTCTCTGTATAAGACAATCTACTTAGAAATCTAATAACCAGTTAAAACGGATAACGAAATAAATCGATGCTTATATTATTTTTTGTTATGTGGAGTGATAGTAAATGGACATACTCATACTAAATAAATGTAACCGATGGAAGAAAGAATAAAACATGCAGACATTGTAATACAATGATTGTATGGCTGCGATAGCTGCATTCAGTTGATAGACTCTAGTCTACACATTACACTGTGTCGGAGGAGGAGACAGGAGATGTTAGTATCAGGGTCTAGGTCAGAGGACTGAGGAAGAGGAAGAGGCTACGGGGGAGGAGATCAGGAAACTGATAGGGCGGAGCTCTGCAGGACGGTTAGGAAACCAAGGGAACACAACGCTAAGGGAGAGAGCTGTACAATGCACAAGGATCCGCTCCATTCTGCTGGTAGAGATCTTACACTCTATCCCGGTGATCTGCACTATCTTTACAGCAGCGGGTATGTTGTTAGCTTGGCCCATTCTGCACCTCTCGCATTTCGTTCTGTTTACCTTTTTTTAAATTGTCTTCTTTACTACATTGTTTCTGCAGTGTGCTTCATATACTGTGTTTCGTGTGTATTGTGATTAATCTGTCTCTCCTGCATTTTTGCAGCAAAACTTATAATGCTAATAATTGCGGGATTGCTAAATTCTACTGTACTGTTTGTAACAACCATGCACGTTACAGTTGTAAGTATAATATAAATGACGAGTCTGCACATATTTTATTGTGATGCTTATTGCTACATTTATTATTCCTATAGTTTCATACTTCTGGGCATTTAATTGTAGTCTTCAAAAGAGCTCAGTAATGACTCTGTATTATTGGGGCACCAAATTTGTAAGCAAATACACTTATATACACACACACGCTTTCTGACAAGCGTTTGTTTTGCGTCCATTTCGACATTGCTTGGGCCACCGCTGGCAATTTCAGCGTCCTCCTGATGACAATATGTTCATGTTCAATGAAGCCCCTCTTCACTGCGCATGCACTGCTCCCCAGCACCGAGGCACCTATTCTGATCTCTGCTTGGTTCATAGCAGGGACTTGAATGTTAAGGGGCATATTTAACAAATAGTGATGGTACACTATCGTGTACTTACTGTACAATCCACGGCCCTCTGTGTGTCCCGCATATTTAAGAACAGTGCATCGCAGCAGATATCGTGGATATCTGCTGCTTTGCATTCTGCTTCATTTTTGGGAGCAGGCACCATTCAATAGTATGGTGGCTGCTCCCATCCGCAATCTAACAAGTTCCGAAAAACAGTTTTTTTCGGAAACTTGTCATGATAATGTATGCCAGCTGGAGCTGACGTACATTAACATAATTGAAAAATTTCAGTGCTGTCGGCTCTGCTCCGAAGAGCAGAGCTGGACAGTGCATGTGTGGAGGGATCACATGATCCCTCCCGGTCACTCACCGCTATAGTTGCAGAGACAGAGTGGAGATGTTAGTGCGCATGTCCAGTTCTTCGAACTGCACATGCACAATTGCAGTAAGAAAAAAAGCGCAGAGGACGAGGAGGAGATCCGGAGACAGCACATTCCGAAGAGGCAGGGTAAGTATGTTTTTTTTTATCACGGAAACAGCAGTTTATCGGAACTGCTGTTTCTGTGTTGGGTTCTACAACTTAATTTTCACAATTGAAACAGATTGGCGGTTGCTTACTCTGGATTAATTTCAAATATAAGTGCAGGATTGCAGGAGATCCAAAATAGGTTGAACGTGATAGACTGGTGTCTTTTGTCAACCTCATCAACTACATTATCAATGCGATAAGGATTGAAAACTATTTTTCACTTTATGTGAACATTGATAAATGTGCCCCTAAGAGAGAAGGTGCCTGTGCCGAAAAAATATATTTCTTTGGTGTGGGACGTCGAGGCGCCCTCCAAGTGTCGTGCCATCCTGCCACGCTTACTGTGTTCCGCTTCAATTGGATACTGTGGAGGTGCTTGTCAAAACACTATGTAAAGCAGTGGCGGAACTACCTTTGGTGCAGCAAGTACAGTGCTTCGGCGGCCTTGGCGTTAATGGGGCCTGCTACATGGGGAACTAGTGAGTTGTGGGTCCTGGTTCCCTCCTCCCCACTTCCCTGCATCGGGGCCCACCTCTGATCGGGTTCCACCTCTGATGTAAAGTACATAATGCTGCAATATAGCTTTGAAACACATTAATGTGTCTCAAAGCTTTCCTGAAGAGGGTCAAATTCAGGGGCGGATCTAGATAATAATTTTACCGGGGGCGATTTAGTCCCCGGCCCCCTTTTTGACAGCTAAAGCTGCCTACGGCTGCACACTATGTCCGTTCGGCAGAGACAGACAGAGAGAGTGTGCTGCCCGGTCGCTCTGATTGGTTTTAAAACACAATCAGAGCAGCTGGGCAGCACACTCTCCCTGCCTGTCTATCGCCCCCCCCCCCCCCCCCCCCACTGGATCCACCACTGGACAGATTACTAATGCTTTAATGACATTTTTATTACAATGCCCATGTGTAAGTAACCTAAACGAGCGAACAGGTTTGTATGTCCACTTCGCTTGCTGTTATTTGTTGTTATCAATACTTGCATCGTTAAGTCTCCTTTCATTTAAATTGTCATTCTAATGTTATTTTAGTTTATGAAGGGTTGAACTCGATGGACTGTGTCTTTTATTAAACCTTACTGAACCTAACAATATAAACTCTTTGTGATTGCTAAAGGGGTTGTCCACTTTTGCAACCCCCCAACATTTTATCATTTGATGTTTTTTCAAGTTGTTTTGAAAAAAAAAATAGGTAAAATGAATAAACCTTTTTAGGCAAATTAATTATCATTAGTCTGTTGATGAATTTGCTGAAAGCACAAGGTATTCATGTGCCATTGTTAGCAGCAGTGATTGGTAAACTTATGGCCTTGACAAAAGATAATTAATATTTTGGTGGGCGATCAAGTCCAATAAGTATATTGAGTTGGGCCTATGATAGTTTGATTCTGAGACTATATACTCATTTTCATAATTGTGGCAATTTGCTGACAGGAGTCCGCAACACTTCAAATATAGTGTTAATACATTTAATTTCTGTTTAAAAATGACAGAGGACAACAGTTCATATTTGGTTTGTCTGCTTCTTACTGATTATCTGTTTCCAATTTCACATGACCTAGGGGGGAATTCAATTGACCGCGTTGTTTGTGAGAATAACGCAGCCTGCACACTATTACCGCTCCTACGGTTGTAGTACGCAGTATTGACGTTGGTAGGATAATTTCAGCGCTAACTTGCGAGCCAAAATCTGCATTAAAATTACTGTTCTAACGGTAATAGTGCAAGGGCCGCGTTATTCTCACAGACAACGTGGTCAGTTGAACCCCCCCCCACCTTAAAGTCAGTATTAGTTAAAACTTCTACCATAAGGTATCATTGTAGTTTACAAAAAAAAATTATTCTCACTTTGTAGATAATCTTTGTGTTTAGGTTCATAAATCATTTTAACACAATGGACAGTGTGGATGACTGGTTTATAATTACCATAGTGAAGGGTATTCAATTAATGGCGATATCGCAACCGTAATTTTTAAAAGCTGCAGCCAGATATGCCGCAAATCAATTCTTTGGTCATTTCCGCACACTTATTGCCTAAACCATGTAGAAGCGTAATGCTGTATGGGAGGAGACAACGCTTTTTCCCACCTCCGTCTTTTCCCGTCTCTGTGGCTGCCTCTGAAAAAAAACTCTCGCACCCAAATTCAATTTTACACTGTCGACTGTGTTGGAATGATTCATGACTGTACATTTTAGAATTACCATTCTAGAAATGCGGTTGAACTAAATTGATTTTCTTTTTTTCTTTTTAGTGAGAAGCATTTTTAGTAAATAATGATTGACTCTGTTAGAATACGCCACCAAGGAGCCATGGACTTCAGGTCTCACTATGACTACTTGTGTGTCCTACAAGACTCTGTCCCATTACAAGCTGTGAAGGCT